>NC_137139.1:12365722-12590722 GCF_949319135.1 Squalius cephalus
AGTGACTAGTGTGAATATGTCATTATCACTTTTTTGCAACTAATTCTCATAATTGTGATTTTATTTACCACAATTACAATTTTTATTTTTCATTTTTACAGCTGTTTCTCACAATGGACTTTATATCTCATATTATGACTTTATATGTGACAATTTTTTATTTATATTACCTTTTAATATTTTAATGAGGCAAAAACAGGTTTCCATACTCTCTCTCACACACACACATGCGCTTAAAAGTGATATTTTTATTATTACAAAATAATATTAAAAATATTTTATTCTAAATGTATAACATAGATTTTCACCACATATAAACCAATTAGCATGGTTTACCGTAGATTTACTTTTTTCAGTTAACATTACAAACTTTTTCCCCCTCACATGCTTATGAATAGTTATCTTTCACGCACAGCACACGTGTGCACAATCTGTTGTCGGCACGACAGCTAAAGCAACACTAAAGCACTGCTGGAGCAAGATTATGCTAATGCTTCACAAACAGACATTTGTGATTAGCACACAAAACATCCTGCATGCAAATGCCACACTTTAGCTCTCACTTCCCCCATATTTAATTCTGTTGTGTTCAAAACGTGTTTACAGATTAAGCATTACTATTAGGCCGGATTTATGCATAGGCATTTAGGCACGTGCCTATACTCGTTGTATACGTGCCCCCCGTTGTAACCAGGGGGACTAATTACAATGGCTGCGTCCGAAATCACATACTCTCTTGAGTAGGTACTCATTTTGAACAAATAATTACTTCAAGACCACTAAAAAAAGTATGTTCTATATAGTATGCATGTGTGTAGTATGAATGTAATCTGGATGTACTACATTCGCCATGTTGTCATGATCATGTGACCTACCAGCGTCAGTTGCCTCACTTCACGGCCATTCACAAATCCTCTCCCGTGGCCTCATGGGATAGTAAAGTATCCATCGTATACACACTTCAGGATCTCTCCGGAAGTAGTAGGACATCCGGGTACTTTTTGCCAATACTTTTATGAGTACTGTGAATTCGGACATACTTATTTTGTCACATACTATTTTTCACCTACTATATAGTAGGGAAGTATGCGATTTCGGATGCAGCCAATGTATTACAAAAAATAATTACTATTATTTTACAAATATTTATTATTATTATTATTAGTAGTATTTCACGCTAATGCTAAAACTCTGTAAGAAAATTACTTTATTAATTAATTAAAAAAAAAAAATTTCATAAATCATTATTGGTCAGCCTTCACATCTGTCTGTGGGTTTTGCAAAAACGTAACCAATGAAAAGTATTAAAATAAGCTTGTGACTAAACCTCGTGACTCCATTGGATCCTCAAACTGTCAGTCAAACCTCATAACTCCGCCCGCCTCATTTGTGAATGTAGTGCTGCACGCAATTTTGGACTGTTTTTGTCTTTGTATATACGTGAATATATAGGCTACTGTATATAAAGCTAATGTTTTATGTATTTGAGGAGTGGAGAGGTGTGCCTTAATCTTGAATTGCCTGTTGAGTCATAGCCAATCCTGTCATTTTATAACATGAGATTTTGGCCAAATAACCCTGAGCGCCCACATAGTTGCAGCTACAATAAACTTTATAACCTGTAATTTGATGAAAACATTATTTTGCCTGTCACAATATGAAGTAAACCCAGCCCTGTTAGTAATGATTGTTAGTGTTTCACTTTTCTTTAGCATTTGTACACCACCTGTTGACCAACTAGACTATAGAGAGTGAGAAGAAAATGTAAAAAAAAGATAATCCTGGATAAAACTGGATTTCCTAATTTCAGTTTATCCAACAGGATCTTATTTGATTCTAAAATATTTTTAAAGGATTCTTGTTTATCCTATAAGGGTCAGTGCAAATTATATATGGATAGAAATGCCATTAGCATTCCTTTGGGATTTTTTTGTCAGAGAAAGGAGAGTAAACTGAGAGATGTTGTGTGTGTGTGTGTCCTCGTGGGTCTCAGGGTCACTGCTGGGGTATGAGGTGCTCGCTGTACTCAGAGGACGGCCTGTGTTTATTCAAACTTATTTATTGGGCCAAGCCTGTAGTAAAACACTATCAGAGTCTGGAATGATATCCTCACCTCACATGCTCCTTATAAATGCCCATCTGTGGGGGAATGTTCTGTGCCTTCAACAACAGGCAAAATTAAATGACAGGAACCAGGTGAGCCTTGAAAGGCAGTGGAGGAGTCAACCAATAAAATGATTCCTCTTATTATAACTAAGTAATTATGGCCAGTACATTTTCTTATTTCACTTGTTGTTGGCCTGGCAAAAAGTTCATTTTGGACCTGTCTAACAAATGCCCCTAACAAACTGTTTATCGTTCAAAAAATTGTCCTTGTGAAAAAGAAGTAAAAAAAAAAAGAAGTAGCAGCATTATTTTAAAAAAAGTATTTATTACGGAAAAAATATATACTTACTTAGGTGAACTGAATGTTATGGAAGATTGTTTCCGCCACTGAATAATAAATAAATAATAATAATTGCGACTTTTTATCTCACAATTCTGACTTTTTCTCTCACAATTGCGATATATCAAGTCAGAATTGTGACTTTTTTTCTCAGAATTGAGAGATATAAAGTCAGAATTGCGAGATATGAAGTCAGAATTGGGAGATATAAAGTCGCAATTGCGAGATATAAAGTCAGAATTGCATGATATAAAGTCGCAATCGCGACTTTATTTCTCACAATTCTGACTTCATATCTCGCAATTCTGAGAAAAAAAGTCACAATTCTCACAATATCTCACATGTGAGTTTATATCTCACAATTCTGAGAAAAGATGTCAGAATTGCGAGATATAAACTCACAATTATGTGTTATAAAGTCAGAATTGCGTGATCTAAAGAATTCTGACTTTATAACACGCAATTCTGACTTTATAACACGCAATTGCGAGTTTATATCTCGCAATTCTGACTTTATAACACGCAATTGCGACTTTATTTCACGCAATTCTGACTTTATATCTCGCAATTCTGACTTTATATCTCGCAATTCTGACTTTATAACACGCAATTGCGACTTTATTTCACGCAATTCTGACTTTATATCTCACAATTCTGACTTTATATCTCGCAATTCTGACTTTATAACACGCAATTGCGACTTTATTTCACGCAATTCTGACTTTATATCTCGCAATTCTGACTTTATAACACGCAATTGCGACTTTATTTCACGCAATTCTGACTTTATATCTCGCAATTCTGAGAAATAAAGTCAGAATTGCGAGATGTAAACTCGCAATTGTGAGATAAAAAGTCGCAATTATCTTTTAAAATGTTTTATTTTGTGGCGGAAACAAGCTTCCATAGAATGTAATGATTTCGGGGCACTTAATTTAAGTTATATGAAATGCAGTTAGCAAATTTAGAGTTTCCACTTAAGTAGGACTTTATATGTAATTTCATAATTACTTCTATTTTCTTTGAAATATGGTTAAAGTTACCGCTGAATGTACTGACAAGCATTTATGGTAAACTAAAATATACTTAAATGTCACTTCTAACTTGAGTCATATATTTAAATAGATTTGTAATTTGGCAAAAAGTGTTGCTCAACGTAATTCATGATTAAGCTGCAATTTAATACATTTAAAATACATTAACTTTAAATGTAATATCTAACAACACACTATGGTTACTTTTTTTAGTCAACAAATAAGTGTACTTTATGTACACTTCAAGTGCACACTTCTTTTTCACAAGGGTGAAGAAACTACACTAGCATAGTTTGGCAAATCCATTAATAAAATCCTAAAAATCCTTAAAAAATGAAAATGAATGCTATTTGTTGTATACATTACACTGATGTATTATTGTATCAGTGGTATATAACTTTATATGGCAGCTGGTAATCCCATATGTTGGAATTTTATGACACGTCTGAATCAATCAACATTGTAAAAAAAAAAAAAAAAGTATGGTCAAAAACAATTCTTTTTAAAAAAAAAAAAAGTGTGGAGGACACATTAAAAACAGACCAGAAGACAAGGATGTTTAGACTCCATGTTGGAAGACCAGGAAAATAAATACACTTTTGTTTCTTTTGTTGAAAAACTATTTACACAGTAGAAAGCACAAGTATCATATAAAAGTGTGTACATGTGAGCATGTATATGTGTGCATACAAATGTTGGTGTTTGTGTCTGGTAATTTCCTTTCTATTTCCTTTTTTTATAGCATATTTAAAACATTAATTGTTGTACATATAAGAAAACTTTGCACATTGTCCATGGTAAAAGAAATCCTGGAATTGGCCTGAGATCTTCTTATGGTTGCTCCTTTTTTATAACAAATGAGGAGCAGTCAGTTGTGTGACTGTGTGTGTATTGTCTATACTGTGTGTGTGAGTGTGTGTGTGTATGATAGGACTCTAGTGGCAGCCACACGCTCTGACCACCATGTTGCGGTATTTCTTCAGGATGACATTGGAGCTGTCGTCAAAATACAGGACGGAGATGGCGTGGAGTTGTGTGGGGGCGCAACATGGTTTTGGAACCGTTTCGGGGTTGATGAAGTGAACCTGAGAAAAAAAAAAGTACAAAGGTCAAAACAAAAGTACTTGCACAGATAGAAGATAACGCATCTTACTATCTGTACTTTACAGAGTTATTGTATTGCTAGATGCAAGGTTAAAAATTGACACTTTTTTGTTTTTATTGAGTCGTTAATTGGTAGTTTTAGGAATGGCAACTTTAAGGGACGTTTATGCGTTTTGGCCGTTCATGTTCACAACAATGGCGTTTTGGGGGTCTAAAAACACAAACTTTTGAAAACGGGTTTCACAGTGCAAGGTCTTGAAAAAAAATACTGTTATCGTCTCTGTGTAATCTAAAAAAATGACACGTTTTGGCAACGTTTCATCTGTGCGCAAAAAACACAAAGGAAAAACCTTTCCGTTTTTAGTGCGTCATTGTCGTGTAAACGTACCTTTAACTTGAGCATCTTCTTGTTTGTCACTCATTTACAAGAACAAAATAGCTAAATAATCCAAATGCCATAAAGACAAACATACACTACTGTTCAATTGTTTGGGGTCGGTAAGATTTTATGTTTGTGAAGGAAGTCTCTTCTACTCACCAAGGCTGCATTTAATTGGTCAAAAATACAGTAAAAACAGTAATATTGTGAAATATTATCACAATTTAAAATAACTGTTTTCTATTTGAATACATTTTAAAATGTAATTTATTCAAATAATTCAGAATTTTCAGCATAATTTCTCCAGTCTTCATTGTCACACGATCCTTCAGAAATCATTCTAATATGCTGATCTGATGCTCAAAAAAAAAAAATGTATTACTATCAATGTTGAAAACAGTGATGCTGCATAATATTTTTGTGGGATTGTTTGATGAACATGAAGTTCAAAAGAACAGCATTTATTTTAAACAAATCTTTCATAACATAAATGTCTTTACTGTCACTTTTTATCAATCAATTTAATGCATTCTTGCTGAATAAAATGATTTATTTCTTAAAAAAATAGTATTTATCATTGGCAGCTGTGGCAAAACGTACATTTTGGACCTTAGAGGCTTACCAGTGTCTGTACGATGGCGTGGTTTGTGGCGTTCATGTAGGAATTGAGAGGAAAGGCACATTCTCCCATACAGTAATAAGCAGCGTAACCCTCAGGAGCAATAATCCAATCCTGAGAGATGGACAGAGAATAGATCTGTTAAGACAACATCCACCTTCAGTCATAAAGCCTGAGCTAGACCTTTCCCAACCAGATGCTCTTCATTTTCACCATGCACGTCAGATCGCTCCGATTGTGATCACAATAAAGTCTAATTGTGTTGAGGTATGTGTAAAATGTTATGGTTCAAAAGGGAATTTGGGGGGGGAATGTAAATCCACATAGTAGAGTTGGGGTCTCCGAGTCCTCGCCAGCTGTTCTGAGAGAGTGTTTATGTGCTGTGATCCAGTAGGAGAGACAGATACGCCACAGGTGGCAAGACTATCGTGTGTAAACAGAAACGAGGCTCTCCTATCTCTGCTTGACTGCTGTTGCTCGTACTCTTGAGCCTAATGGAGTGAACGGCCTGAGCTACACAGACTCGTAAAACCGTTTGAGCCATAAACACAGTTAGAGATAAAGTGGAATGTCGAGTGAGATGGAGAAGGAAACCTGCTGGAAAAAAATCAAGTTAAACCCGATTAAGCTGGTTTTTGGAATATTTTAGCTGGTTTGTTGCTGATTGTAAGCTTGTGGTCTATCAGCCCCAACCAGAGGGGCGTTTCACAAAAGCATTGCTAGACAACTATGTTCGCGTGTTCTGTCGTTATCAGCATAGTTCAATGAGTCTGTGTTTCCCAAAAACCACAGTTCCAATGAACATCTGCAAACAGCATCCAAAGTTGTGTGGTCTGACATTTCTGAATGACAGCTCTCGAGCTGTGGTTAGAAGCAGTTTCTTGTTTGCATGACATGTGGACTTAATAAATCCTTATCTTGAGCAAAATAAGCAAGCTGACATTCAGTACAATCTGTATCTTTTATTTCGAATACATACAAATGTAATTTATTTTGTCAAGAGATTTAATGCACTGTTTTTGAAGAGTGCGCATGTGTGTGCTCTAGTAGCCTACGTAAGCATGAGAAAAATGAGAATTAATCCTCAGATGCCAATAACTGACAAAAATCAGATGCTGATAATTTATAGCAAAAAAAAAATCGCAAACAGATTAATTAAAATAAGTCCACATTCGAGAACGGTCACTTCGTATTGCGTAGCTACGCAGTGGGGAAACTCCTTTCCTCGAGAATATTGAGGCCTATATTTAAAAGTACCATCAGAGCAACTAGCTCACCGATTGGCTGTGCTGCAGCAACTGCACATCGTGTGGCGAAGCGGCTCTATCGCGCGTTCCAAAGAGACCCGAGCGCGTCAGAGCCCGCCAGAAGGGGTGTGGCTTATAGCTATAAAAGCCCACCATTTCACCATAAAATCAGATTTAATTTCCTTCAGCGACCTTCACGTCTCTGCCTCTTCAAAGCCTCGCCGTCGAATCAAGCCCTTCAGCTGGAACGAGCATTCTCAGCAGACTAGCGCCTTCTTCTCTCCGGAAGCCGCTTCTCTTCTGTCGCTCTTCTGTTTCAAGCACAGAACACCCAGGTAACCAGTCCCCCTTCTCTAAGCGGCCCATCCCCAGTTCTCACTCTGCCTCTATCCAATCGGGCCGAGGCCTGGCAAGCCAGCCCTGATGTAAATATGTGCACAAAACACAACACACAGGTTTCAGGTCCCCCTATGTTAGGCGGCCCACAACCATTTGTCATTCAACCCCTAGCCACACGGCCCCAGGCCTGGCAGGCCATCCCCGAAGTGTCGAGTTGGGTTTTAAACACTATATTCGCTCGCAGACCCCCGCGCTTTCAGACGGTCATCGAGACTTCGGTGAGAAGCGACGTGGCTCACGTGCTTCACACCGAATTGATAAGCTTGCTAGCAAAAGGGGCCATAGAGAAAGTTCCCCCACCACTGAGCCAGTCAGGGTTTTACAGTCGCTATTTCCTTGTGCCAAAGAAGGACGGCGGCACCAGGCCCATTTTAGATCTCAGACATCTGAACAAAGCCCTCATAAGACGGCCATTCAGAATGCTAACTACCAAACAAATCCTCGCGCAAGTTCGCCCAAGGGATTGGTTTTTCACAGTGGATTGAAAGACGCATATTTTCATATACAAATTACACCTCGCCACAGGCCATTCTTGAGATTCGCCTTCGAGGGGCAGGCGTATCAATACATGGTCCTACCGTTCGGCCTGTCTCTAGCAACCCATACATTTACAAAGTGCATGGACGCATCTCTCTCTCCCCTGAGACAGCGGGAAGTAGCCGTACAGAACTATCTCGACGACTGGCTCATTCTAGCTCAGTCGAAGACCGAGTTCCTGACTCACAGGTCCTGGCTCCTGGGCCATTTGGAATGCCTAGGGCTCAGGATTCAGTGTCTCCAAAAGCAAACTGTCACCCAGCCAGAACGTCACCTTTCTGGGTACAGTTATTGACTCAACGCGGATGAGAGCCCAGCTCATGCCCGAGCGTGCTCTCTCTATCCAGCGGCTGGTAGCGTCTTTCAGGGCGGGTGCTCACTCACCCCTCAGAAAATTTCAGAGAGCTTTGTGCCTCATGGCTGCAGCATCGTCAGTACTCCAACTGGATTTACTACACATGCGCCCCTTACAACATTGGCTCAAATTGGCCATGCATGGCGCTCAGGGCGCCTGCTCATCAAAGTGAACCACGGCTGCATAAGAGCCCTGGCTCCTTGGAAGGCTCCGAACTGGTACCAGTCCGGCGTAACCATGGGTGTGGCCCCCAGGAGGAAGGTGATATTCACGGATGCCTCCAACCTAGATTGGGGGGCACTGTGCGAGAGCAAGCCCGTCTCCAGCCTCTGGTCGGGCCCGGAGAAGGAGTTACGCATCAACTGCCTCAAAATGAGATCGGTCTGTTTAGCTCTCAAAGCGTTTCTGTGAGACCTGAGAGGACACCATATCTTAGTCCAAATGGACAACATGTCGGTGGTGTCCTACATAAATCGCCAGGGCGGCCTCAGGTCAGGCAACCTGTATGGCATGGCCAGAAACCTCCTCCTTTGGGCACGAGCCAACCTGCTCTCTCTGAGGGCTGCCCATGTTCTGGGCATCCAAAATCTGGGTGCGGACATGTTATCCCGAGACAACACTGCCCCCGGGGAATGGTCTCTCAACCCTCAGACGGTCTGTCTGATCTGGAGTGTGTTCGGAAGCGCGGAGGTCGGCCTCTTTGCCTCAGAGAACAACACTCATTGCCCAATGTTCTTCTGGCCCAGGCGCCCGCTTTATGCATTTCCTCCTGTCTCGATGTTGCCGCAGGTCATCGAGCAGATTAGAATGAGCAGATGCTCGGTCCTTCTGGTAGCCCCCCTCTGGAAGACCCAGGTTTGGTTCCCAGAACTGGCACAAATGATGGACTCAGCCCCATGGCCTATACCGATGAGGAAGGATCTCATGCAAGCGAACGGGGCGATTTGGCGCCCTCGCCCAGACTTGTGGGCCCTCCATGTGTGGCCCCTCAACGGGTATCCTGGGACCTCCCAGAGAGAGTCCTAGATAATATTACTGAGGCTAGAGCGCCCTCTACGAGGTGCCTCTATGCCCTGAAATAGTCAGTGTTCTCAAGCCCCATTCATGTGAAGTACCAGTTGTACTCTCTTTCCTTCAAGAGCTGTTGGATGCGGGACGCTCCCCCTCCACGCTCAAAGTGTACATGGCGGCTATAACAGCCTACCACGCCCCTGTGGCTGGCCAATCGCTAGAGAAAAGCATCCTTGTTGTTCGCTTTCTCAAAGGGGCCATGACAATCCTCATCCTCTAAGGATGAACCCCCCTCGGCGCCCTTCTGTGCCAGCTTGGGACCTTACCTCTCTTACTAATTCGTTCACTCGTTTTAGTTAAATCGTGACTAAAAATGTATTAATAATCACCTTATTCCTTTTTTCCCTCATTTTAATATTCTGTGGCCACATTGAACTAATTTGTTCCCTTGTTTTGATTTAACTAAAACAAAGAACATTTATTTATTTATTTATTTATTTATTTATTTATTTATTTATTTATTTATTTATTTATTTATTTATTTATTTATTTATTTATCCCACAGGTCATGTGCAGAGCTCTGTAAGATACACTACCGCCTAAAAGTAGGGTCAGTAAGTTTTTTTGTTTTGTTTTTAAAGGAGTTAATACTTTTATTCACCAAGGATGCATTAAATTGATCAAAAGTGACAGTAAAGACATTTATAAAAGATTCCTATTTTCAAGTAAACGCTTTCTATTTGTCAAAGAATCCTGACAAAATGTATCCACAAAAATATTAACCAGCACAACTGCTTTCAACATTGATAATAATCAGAAATGTTTCTTGAGCATCAAATCATCATATTAGAATGATTTCTGAAGGATCATGTGACACTGAAGACTGGAGTAATGATGCTGGAAATTCAGCTTTGATCACAGGACTAAATTACATTTTAAAATATATTCACATAGAAACTATTAATTCACAATTTAACTGTGTTTACTGTATTATTGATCAAATAAATGCATAAGAGACTTATGCTATAAGAGACTTTCAAAATCCTTATAAATCTTACCAACCCCAAACTTCTGCACGGTAGTGTATATAATTCCCATTTTGAATCACTTTCTGACCCCATGTGTTCTTGAGTAGAGCCAAAAAGAGGATAGATAGAGAAAGCAAGGAAATAACACTAGGAGATGTGGCAAGAACAAAAAAAGAGGAATATCACACCTGCCATCCAAGGTCTCGAAAACTAACGTACAGCTCATGTTTCTTACAGGCCTGCTTCTGATCAGCACTGCTGTTCTCTGAAAAGAAAGAGAAAGACAGATTGCTGTAGAGCTATAGAAACCTTTTACAGAAATGATAATCACTTACGATAAGGGTTTGCACATTTAAGTCTATGTCTGTTATTTTTACAGTCAAATATATGCTAAAGCAGTGGTTTTGTCAGACTTCAAATGTGTGACGGGGTGTTGAAGCTAAGGCTAAACTGTGAGAGACATGGAGAAATATGAGGAATAGGTCTCTGGAGTTTGCCCGAATCCCTAACCCTCATACATATGCAGAACATCGACCCAGATTCATTTAATATCCATTTAACACTGTAATGCTATTACTGAGCAAAATAACCTGCAGAGAATTACACAGTAATAGGAACCATATGAACACTGACACACACTCTCACGCAAATTTTATCTCTGCTTCTCCTTTGCCTTAAGGGGATAGTTTACCTGAAAAAGAAAATGCTGAACAGAAAAGTTATTTATTTGACCCACTTAAGTAGGATTTAAGGATTTTACAATTTCATATTGTATTTATATGGTTAAAGTGTACTGTATTGATATAACACACTACAGTTAAAATTATAAGTTAGTCAACACATCAAAATAAGTGCACTTCTTTAAAGTAAAACTGACATTATTATGAAGTGCACTTGTTAAAAGTGCATAAGTGTGTAAAGACAAATATCATGAAAGTGTGCTCTCTTTAAGTACACTAAAGTGATCTTTTATTTCTTTATCATTATATTATGTGCAAGTACGTTTTTTTTAAATATACTTATACGATTTGAATACTATTAAGCGCACTTCTCTAGGCTGAGTCCGAAATCGCCCCTATACCCTTAAATAGGGCACTATTTGAGGGGACACCCATTTGTAGCGGTGTCCAAAACCATAGTGGACGTTATACAGTGCACTGCAATAACGAGACTACAAGTGATGTACACTCAACGGCTAGAGAATACCCATAATGCACTGTGAGAGTCTGACCAGTGTCTGACCAGAAGATGGCGAATCATCCATCCATCCATTTTCCAAAACCGCTGGTCCAATGTGGCGACAGCGTAATATCATACAGGTATAATTTCTTTTTACTTGATTATTAAATTGTTTAATAAGGTTTATACATGCTAGTTTCCATAACAGAGTTCCAGATAAATCTTTTCATTACTACTGGAGCTGCCAGTTTGCAGAGTTTCAAATGATTATTAAACAGCAAGCACAAAATATGCAAAAGCGGCAGCCCTTCCAGATCACTCAGTGTCCGAATTTACTCACTCGTTTTCATTCTCTCCTTCAATTGGACTATATTAGTGGAGTAATGTAGGGAATAGTGAACGAGGGTACGTTGGGCGATTTCGAACACAGCCCTAGTTTCATCACTAAGAAAAAATTAGCATGTTATTTCCACTTTCATTTGGAACCACAGAAAGTTTCCATAGAATTATTCTTTTAAATACCTTTCTTTCGGTTCTGTTATTGCCATCTTTACATTTGTTTTCCTTTTTCACTTGCCTTCACACTTCTGTATTCAATATTGAAAACACACACACACCTGCAATATTGGCTACACGCAGTGCCTCCTGGCCCTTGGCGGTTTTGGAGCGGTTGGGATTGCGCTGCTTGTTGCCGCCCTGTGCGGAGCGGATGCTTCGGATATGGACCTCCGTAGCTTTGAAGAAGGCCACCATGAAGGGCTGTTTGCTCTGGGGGCCGCTGCGACCCACCAGCCCGGCCACCCATGGGTTCACACTCTGGCCTGCAGGGGGAGACACATACAACACTCATTTACCACTATCGGAAATCAATTACTAATTTGTTTTCCCTCTGAGATCTGAGAGGAAAGAAATACATCTTGGAATTGTTAATAAAAATGTTGACAGGAACAAATCCCAAAAGAGAAGCAGTCACAGCTCTATGAAGTTATACGGGCCCCTTGAAAGATGTATTTGAATGTATTTCTGTGAATCGGTTCTTCAGAGAGACTGTTTAAACACCCCATATATCACTCAACGGCACAGTTTAGCAATCCTTTACTTTGTCAGAGCCATGTGGCCTAATAAATCGCATAAAATGCATTATATAATAATCAGTTTGTCGGTCACAGTCTTATAAATCATGAGACTTGTGTAAGAAAGTGTGTGTGTTCTCCAAGAATATGCAATTTCTGGTGTTTATTTTGTGTAATCTCTCCCGCTCTCAAGAGCGCTTTTAGTTCACTGTTTACTCAGAGAATTCCAGCACTTACATCTGTTTCTGTGCCATCCTGGACTCCTTTTACCTACACAGCGGCTTTAGTGTGTGTGTGTGTGTGTGTATGTGTGTGTGTGTATGTGTGTGTGTGTGTGTGTGTGTGTGTGTGTGTGTGTGTGTGTGTGTGTGTGTGTGTGTGTGTGTGTGTAAGTAAGAGGAAGGAATGCTCTCTCTGTCTGAGCGCCGAGGTAAAGTCGGGTTGCCGGTTGCCTACAGCGACAGGGCAGGCGTCCCGCAAGCATGTCTCGACAAGCTCGCTGATCTACACAAGCCCCATAATACACTGCACCTGTTTTCATGCTAACACTTAAAACCTGTAACATCCTGTACACACACACACACCTTCCTATCACGCAGCTACGGTACAAAACACACTCCCACTGCGGCTGGCTATAAAGCGAGTGAGTGAAAAGCATAGTAGATTCAATTCTGCATGGCTTAGAACTTACACTGTAAAAAATTATATGATTAATAAGTAATATCAAAATAATTTAAGCAATTTTCTAAGTTTTTTTATGTTATACAAGATTCAACAAAAAATTGTAAAGTCAGTTTAATGCAATTTAAGTTGAATTGACTTAAACATCCAACTTGATTGTACTTACAAATTTAAGGCAGCAACTTTTTTTTACAGTGGACATCCAAACCAAGCATTGATATTAGACTAAACTTCACCATTAATATAGCCTAGAAATCTAGACGCACCCTAGCGGCAGCAAAATTTATTTTGCAGCCAGGGTAGTCTAGAAACTCTCCGTTGACTTTTGGAGCTGTAAAAACCTAAATTGGGTCAGGCCAATCACGTCGTGTATAGAGTAGGCGGGGCGGGCTTAACATAATGACGACAGAGTTGCGACGGTTCCCTGCTACTTGAAAACAAAGAAGAGCTGCTGCTGGAGAACAGTCTTTCGAATCGGCTTTGGCCGCGACTCTGGAGGACTTGGAGTTAAGTTTTTCTTTGAGAAAAGAGCAAAGAACGGCACTTAAGTCATTCTTAAAAAAGGAAGATGTGTTCGTTGTTTTGCCGGCCAGATTCAAAAGTTGAATCTATCAACTAACGTAAGCTCCGCTGTTGGGAAAACGCTCTGGTTGGTTGAAGCGCTGTCCTATTGTGTGCAGAGGGAATTTGAAAGACAGCCGTTTATCCCGCCCCTCGGATTGAGCCGTGTCTATGGTGAGTTGCCAGACCCAACATCTTGATGTAGGTCTGGCTTGCCAGGCTACCATTAATAGTGATTTCTGCTGAAACTCTAGACTAAGCATTAGTGATCAACACAGCTACTTAAGAAACATAGTCTTGGAAGTGTACTCTCTTTATTAACACAATTAAGTACACCTTTAAAATGTATTAATGTCAAATTAAAAGTCATTATGAAAGTCATTATGTTTTAATAATCTTTTGTTGTGCTTTAAAGAAGTGCACTTATTTTGATGTGTTGACTAACATACTAAAGCACATGTAAAGTACGTGATCATAATTTTAACTACAATTAAAGTTTAAAAAAGTTAATGTACTAAACTGCAACTTCGTCATTACAATACAATTAAATATATTTAAATTAGTGCTTTTATATATATATATATATATATATATATATATATATATATATATATATATATATATATATATATATATATATATATATATACAGTATATATATATACACATACTTTATTATTATATTTTTTACAAACTTTTATGCTAGATGTGATTAAACGCAATTAATCGATTTGACGGCACTAATTTAAATACATGAAATACAAGTTACAATAGAAATTATATTAAAGTGTATTTTAGTTTACTTTAAATGCTTGTCAGTACATTCAGCAGTAACTTTAACCATATTTCAAAGACAATAATTATGAAATTGCAAGTAAATTCCTATTTAAGTGGGTCAAAAACACTAAAGGTCAACTAATTACATTTAATATGAATTTAAACTATAATACATTTTCATTTAATTGCAAATAATAGGCAATTAAGTGTCCAAAAACATTACATTCAGTTCCATAATAAGTACACTTTTTTAAAAGTCTTTTTAAAGTGTACTTCTTTTTCAAGTCATTCAAATTAGAACAATACAAAATATATAAAAAAAAAAAAAAAAGTGCATTTTTACTAGTGGTCTCAAACGTTTGAACCCCCACTGTAGATGTTTTTCTTTGAATGGCTTTTAAATGCAATGTAATAAATTGCCCTTCAGAGAGACTGTAAACATTTACTGAACTGAACTGCACTGAACCTAAACGGCGCACAAAAGCAAAGGCAAAACAAATCGAGTGCTGTGCAGTGTGGGCTCAGAAACGGTCTCATTTTTGCAATCTGTGATGCAACACAATGTTCATGTATCATATTTTAAACCAGTGAACTGTGGTGTTTGCACTTCCACTTACCATCTAAACTTTCCAGAGCCAGCTGCAGGCCCAGATTCCGGCCCGGGTTCAGCACCCAGTGGTTACTGGTAGCTGTGATGTCGAACACCAGCCAGCCCTCTTCTGCTGCCCAGATCACCCGTGAGTCCAGCAGGAACAAATCTGAATCCCTAATGGAGAGAGTGCATATGACAGCGTATCACACAAAACATAGCATGCACTGAGTGATTAAAGCAAGTAGGGAAATGTGGGGAAAGATGTGCCAGCCCCTTAATACTATGTGCAACTTATGTGTGTATATATATATATATATATATATATATATATATATATATATATATATATATATATATATACACACAAAAGCTTTTACTTCATTCCTGAATGAATCAGCCGTTTGTCATACATATTTGAAACGACATGAGGAAGAGTAAATGAATACAGAATTTTCATTTTTGGGTGAACTATCCCTTTAATACCTTTATAAAACCCATGTATCTCATGGCATTACTTAATGTGTAAATGTTTTCATACTACCTCTGAGCTGCAGTAAACGGTCTGTAAATATATCTAGATATCAATTCAGATGCAGCTTATAAAAAAAAATTATGGCCTAAAAGTTTGTGTAATAAAAGCTGTGTTTGTCACGGGCTGGTCTGCAAAAGATTACGAAAAGGGAGGTTTAGAGTAAATGGTAGCATTAGCTTATAACAGTATAACAGAAAAAAACAAAGCAATAGCGTGTACTAAAACACGTTCACCATTAGACAATGAGTGGAAAGAACTTAAAGACTTAAATACACAGGCAAACAAACTAAATACAAAACAGGTGTGCTCTAATTAGTAACATAATGAGTAACAATGATGGAAGGAACATAGGAACAAAGACAGGCAAACTAAACGTCCATTATGAAAATCACAAACAGGCAAACAAAGGCAAATTAATAAAATATTTCTTTCTAAAGCTACTTTTTGTAATGTCTACTTGATGCTTTCTCAATGACTTTATCTTTTGGGGGTAATTTCTCAGCCAAATTTGATGTGTGATTAATTTGCGATTAATTAGATGAAATATTTAATTGATTGGCAGCCCTATTCTTTTGACTTCACCAAATAGCTTTTTAAGAACATCCAATTCCGGAATACAGAACATACACTATTATACATGTAATGTATTACATTTATATTATTTAACTTAATTCATTCATTTTCATTTTTAATATTTAAATTAATTACATCAATACATTACATACACATTTAATATACAGTATTACATTATTTAACCACATCAAATAATCCTCATCCTCCAAGGGAACCCCCAAATATTTACATTCTCCATAGTAACAGATCCCTAGAATGATATTTGGATCCAATTAAAGATGCGAAGTCCATGTAAACCTCAGTAAGAGGTCCAGAGATGGAGGGCAACTGGAGTGAACCAAAAGAAAAATACGTTCAGTGGTATCCAACTGATTCAAATACTGGTTTATAAATCACCACAGACACGCTTTAAGTCTTGTGTCTACAGAAGAAAAGACCAGTAGACATGTACTGTTGTACACAGGCTGGCAGGACTGACACCCTATTTACTACAGGTGTGACTTTTGAATTTTGCTGTTCACACAACAGCTTGAATAGCAGCTTGAATAGGCTACTATCTGTATGAACAAATAATAAAGTCAAGCCCCATTTCTATTCTCATAATAGCTGTCAATAACATCTGGTAACTTCCATCCAGTAACACGACAAAGTCTTAACCTAACTGAAATTAGTTTTATGTCAAAGCAAATGTAATCAAGTCTAAAAACACATATCATGTATACTATATATATATATATATATATATATATATATATATATATATATATATATATATATATACAGTATACACACACACACACACTCACCAGCCACTTTATTAGGTACACCTGCCCTTTAAATCAAATATCTAATCACCCAATCACATGGCCACAAATCAATACTTTTAGGCATGTAGACGATCTGCTGAAGTTCAAACTGACCATCAGAATGGGGAAGAAAGGTGATTTAAGTGACTTTGAATGTGGCCTGGTTGTTGGTGCCAGACGGGCTTGTCTGAGTATTTCAGAAACTGTTGATCTCCTGGGATTTTCACACACAACCATCTCTAGGGTTTCCAGAGAATGGTCTGAAAAGAGAAAATATCCAGTGAGCGGCAGTTCTGTGGGTGAAAATGCCTAGTTGATGCCAGAGGTCAGAGGAGAATGACCATACAGGTTCAGCTGATGGAAAGACAACAGTAACTCAAATAAACACTCGTTACAACTGAGATCTGCAGAAGAGCATCTCTGAACACGTCAAAGCTTGAAGCAGAAGAGCTACAGCAGCAGAAGACACACCGGTGACACTCCTGTCAGATGAGAACAGCAAACTGAGGCTACAATTCACACAGGCTCACCAAAATCAGACCATAGAAGATTAGAAAAATGTTGCCTGGTCTGATGAGTCTCTATTTCTGCTGCAACATTCAGATAGCAAAGTCAAAATTTGGCGTAAACAACATGAACACGCATGGATCTGTCCTGCCTTGTATCAGTGGTTCAGGCTGGTGTAATGGTGAACGGTATATTTTCTTTGGGCCCCTTTGTACCAATTAAGCATTGTTTAAATGCCACAGCCAACCTGAGTATTGTTGCTGATCATGTCCATCCCTTTATGACCACAGTGCATCATCTTCTGATGGATACTTCCAGCAGGATAACACACACGTCACAAAGCTCAAATCATCTCAAACTGGTTTCTTGAACATGATAGTGAGTTTACTAAACTCAAACGGCCTCCACAGTCACCAGATCTCAATCCAATAGAGCAGCTTTGGGATGTGCTGGAACAGGAGATTCACATCATGGATGAGCAGCCAACAAATCTGCAGAAACTGCCTGATGCTTTCATGACAACATGGACCAAAATCTCTGAGGGATTTTCCAGCATCTTGTTGAATCTCTGCCTCGTAGAATGCAGGGAGTTCTGAAGGTTAAAAGGGTTCTAACGCGGTACTAGCGAGCTGTACCTAATAAAGTGGCCAGTGAGCTTTTAGTGGATAATAGTGTTATATTATAATTAACATAATATTTTAAATAAATATTGTATCCGCAGAATTAAAAACTTAAAACTAACCCGTATTATATTATATGTTATCAGTAGGGGATGTTCGTAACCTGTCAAATCTGTTACCATGATTGTGTACAGTAAACCATTGTTAATTGAAGACTGAATTGTTTTCAAAATGGAAAAGACACTGATTTGAATGACCCTTACAGTGAAAGATGGAGAAGGTGGTGGATAATGGGAAACAGAGGGGGGAAAGTGAAATAAGTGGAGAAATGGGAGAGTGATGAACAGCGCATTCGCTCCAGATGGTAAGGCCCTGGGGAGCACTTCATTTCCTTAATTGACAATAATGGCTTTATAAATGGCTGTTGATCTCACAGTGTTGCTGCCCTGCTCTAAATCAAACAGAGGAATTTAGAGCAAGTCAAGAAGACAGCGTAAGAAAGGGACTGAGAAGCATTATACAACAAAAGACAAGGGGAAACGCTGCAGGGAGAGAAAGACTGGAACTACATGAACACACTTCAGAAGTTTCAAAGCCCCAGAGTAGTTCAGGTGCTCAGTGTGTGTGATCCAAACACCTGTTCTGCTCAACATCTGCTGCCTAAGTCTAATTCAGTGTCCTTTATCACTCCATTTTTGTCTCTTTTCTCTCCCTGATGGGAGCACAATGAGGAGTGTTGTTCCCCACAGACCTGTCGAGGCAACTGAGGCCTTCAGGAGGGGTCGAGCAGCACGTAGGAGGAGCTAGACGTTCTTGAACCCAATTCACAGCGCGGGTCATGCCGATATTCTAGAAGGTCCCGAACGTGCGGTGAAGGGAAGCCCTGTGGCGCACAACTGATTCTTTGAGAGGGGAGCCGCTGAGTCGGAATAGGAAAGATGGTGTGGTCAACAGTAAAGTTTGCATTGGGATGGTTAGATAGACTGAGCACTATGTGTGCGGCAAAAAGAAATAGATGGAAAGGAAACACAAATCAAATGTGTCCAACATTTAATGCACCAGAGGGGTTGAGAGCGTTACAGCCCTCAAGAGGAATGGATTTTCCTTGGAACCAATTCCCAGGCAAGAAACACCCACCATAAAAAATTGTTAACTATATGCAGGCCCACATGGAATCTGCAGACATTTTTCATATTTCTGAGGCTGATTTAAAAATGCAAAATGCCAGAAAAGTTTTCTTGTGGATATGGAGATGCACAATGATCAACCGATTTCGGGGGCACTGTATGATTCAGAGGAAAGACTTTTTTTTCTTTTTTTTTCAGCACTAGAGTTATTAGCAAAAACATTAAAGACTTTCAGTTTTTATAACACGTACTAATTTTCACATGATCCATTTTTGTAGTCGTTATATATAGTCATAATAGAGGATCAGTTGGTATGTCCACCAGAGAAGATGCACACCAATTTTAAACTTCACCGATCATTCGGTAACGGCATTATTAAGGATTTTCAGCTGCAGCAGTTGAGTAATTTTTACATGACTTGGAGTGCGTCCTCAATGTCCTGTGGTTTATGTGTATAAAGTTTCAAAAAGTTGTGTTAAGTTTGCAACACTTCTTCAAATCAAAATTCTTTTTGCCAGCACAGTCCCTTGCTGCTGTGTGCAAAATTTGATGAAGATCAGATGAACGGCCTAAGAGGTGTTCGAATAAGTAGGGTTTTATATGTGGAAGAGAAATTTTATATGTGGAAACAAAACTGACAAGAACATTATTTTTAGATGTTGACCCAAGGATTCAGAGTAATAAAAAGTTAATTCTGGTGTTAGCAGAATGTGTGAAAGACCTTATTATAGCACCACCTAGTGTCCGACGACAGATGTGCGTTTGCTTCTTGCTTGGAGCCCTTAACATGAATGATACGGTATAGAATGTAGATGTACCTGTCTGAGTGTTCTTCCAGCACCTGGTAGACGCTGATGCGGAAGGTTTCGTTGTCAAAGCGTTCTGGAACAAAGTCCTTGTAGATCCGGAACTCAGCCGCAGTCACCGCCTCACCCTCGGGAATCTTGGACAGGTCAAATCGGAATTCTCTGTGATGGCGCCTCACAGGCAAAAACTCCTTATCATGTTCAACTGGACAAGATAAACAGTGAAAGAGATGCATCAGCGCTTCGAAACAGTGTCAAAACATTTCCACCACAGTGAAAGGTTAGCTTGACATTTACACTGTACTCATTTACACTTGAACTCGAATGTCACCTTCGTTTGCACTATTGCTGCCTGCAGGCAAGTCAAGCCACCCCATTCTGGTTTGTCATGCATAAACACAGAGCACATTTCTAGACAGATGTTTGAACTCTCCAGAGCCACTGATTGAGACATAGTCCTGCAGACAGCTTTGTGTGTCTCTTTTTCTCAAGCCCTTTCTCACTTTTTCCTTATTACTCTTTCCTCCATCATCTGGACTCTGTGAGGCAGAAGACATCTCTCCCATTTTGTGAGCATGGGACTTGATTCAAACTTGCTGATCAAATTGTGTTTACATTTTATCATTGTGAAAACTGAATGTTTTTCGTAAAGAGGGCAGAATCTGACACTGAGCCTGGAGTGTTTTGGTAGCCAAGGAACTTGAAATAAAGAGATCGTTCATCCCAAAATGAAAGTTCTGTCATTATTTACTCATGTGTACCTCATGTGTTTACAAACTGGTATGATCTTCCTTCTTTGGTTGAAGATAAAAGAAAATGTTTTGAGGAATGTTCAATCAGGCAATCATATTTTACAGCTCCTATCTAATTAAATGTGGAAATATGGATACATTTCAAATCAGCAATAAAGTCTGACATGAATAGTATCATAAACATTGTTTCTTCATATAGCTAAAACAACTGTAAAACTTAGGTTAGTCCAGCCAATGCAATGTGGAGCGTAGAGCTAAACGCAAGTTTCACCCATAGACTCTAGAAATAGAAATACAGTGAGGAAAATAAGTATTTGAACACCCTGCTATTTTGCAAGTTCTCCCACTTGGAAATCATGGAGGGGTCTGAAATTGTCATCGTAGGTGCATGTCCACTGTGAGAGACATAATCTAAAAAAAAAAATCAGAAATCCCAATATATGATTTTTTAACTATTTATTTGTATGATACAGCTGCAAATAAGTATTTGTAAAGTATTCTTTAAATAAGACTGTCTATCAGCTAGAATTCTGACCCTCAAAGACCTGTTAGTCTGCCTTTAAAATGTCCACCTCCACTCCATTTATTATCCTAAATTAGATGCACCTGTTTGAGGTCGTTAGCTGCATAAAGACACCTGTCCACCCCATACAATCAGTAAGAATCCAACTACTAACATGGCCAAGACCAAAGAGCTGTCCAAAGACACTAGAGACAAAATTGTACACCTTCACAAGGCTGGAAAGAGCTACGGGGAAATTGCCAAGCAGCTTGGTGAAAAAAGGTCCACTGTTGGAGCAATCATTAGAAAATGGAAGAAGCTAAACATGACTGTCAGTCTCCCTCGGACTGGGGCTCCATGCAAGATCTCACCTCGTGGGGTCTCAATGATCCTAAGAAAGGTGAGAAATCAGCCCAGAACTACACGGGAGGAGCTGGTCAATGATGTGAAAAGAGCTGGGACCACCGTTTCCAAGGTTACTGTTGGTAATACACTAAGACGTCATGGTTTGAAATCATGCATGGCACGGAAGGTTCCTCTGCTTAAACCAGCACATGTCAAGGCCCGTCTTAAGTTTGCCAATGACCATTTGGATGATCCAGAGGAGTCATGGGAGAAAGTCATGTGGTCAGATGAGACCAAAATAGAACTTTTTGGTCATAATTTCACTAAATGTGTTTGGAGGAAGAAGAATGATGAGTACCATCCCAAGAACACCATCCCTACTGTGAAGCATGGGGGTGGTAGCATCATGCTTTGGGGGTGTTTTTCTGCACATGGGACAGGGCGACTGCAGTGTATTAAGGAGAGGATGACCGGGGCCATGTATTGCGAGATTTTGGGGAACAACCTCCTTCCCTCAGTTAGAGCATTGAAGATGGGTCGAGGCTGGGTCTTCCAACATGACAATGACCCGAAACGTTTGACCTCTGTAATTGCAAACAAAGGCTACTGTACCAAATATTAACATTGATTTTCTCAGGTGTTCAAATACTTATTTGCAGCTGTATCATACAAATAAATAGTTAAAAAATCATATATTGTGATTTCTGGATTTTTTTTTTAGATTATGTCTCTCACAGTGGACATGCACCTACGATGACTATTTCAGACCCCTCCATGATTTCTAAGTGGGAGAACTTGCAAAATAGCAGGGTGTTCAAATACTTATGTTCCTCACTGTATATGGACGTAGTGTCCATGATGTCACCCGTAGGTTTCTGAAGAGCATTTTTGAAACCCAAAGTGGGCGGAGCCGGCCTTCGCCATCTTGGCAGCGCGTCACTTCCGGATAACCAAAAATGGGCAAAAAGGCGGGATTAGCTGAGGTGACATGATGGCTAACAGACAGCAGACAGACGGCTAGTAGTGACATCAGCGGCAATCCACATGTCACTCAAGTGGCCACGCCCTTAATTATGCAGAACTTTAAGGCTTTATATAATTTAAACGGATGAGTTATTAAAAAAAATCCCCCCCCTCACATTTGTCATTAAGGGCAAAATTAGCTATATTGACCAAAACCACTTTCAGCACCAGGCTGTAAACATATTTTTTTCTGCTGTACAGTTGGGCATATTAATATGTGGGGTCTATGGGATTGACTCTCCTTTGGAGCCTGTCTCTAGCGGCCAGTCGATGAATTGCAGTTTAATTCACTTCCATGTTGGATTCAAGAGAGAGACCGGAAGGTGGTGACTCTTTCATTTGGAAGGCACGGTACTTCTTTTACCAGCACTGCCATATTGGGCGATCCAATTTCTCCCATTCATTGTAAAACCCAGTGGCCCATCTCAGCTAAATACAGTCCCTGGCAGACCACAGACATGTTAAAGCTAACGCAAAACGCAAGCACTGGGGGTCAAAAGGTTAAAAAGATGCACTCTCAAAATAAATGTGCAAAAATGTTACCTTTAGTGGTACAACAGCTTGTCACTGGGGTAGTACCCTTAAAGGGACCTCTGTACATAAAGGTTCACAGTGGTGCCTTAAGGGTAACATTCTGATACTTATTACTACTATATGGCCCTGTCCCAAATGGCACACTTTATGTGCACTTGCAGTCTTGTGGAGTCCAAAAGGACTCATTGTCATTTTAGGTTTCAGAGTGCCTCATTTGCGGCCGATATGCACCCTGGATGCACACTTTTACCAGGCCCGCACTGAAGCGAACTCTACGGCAGAATTCTGCCCATCAGTCAAAGTGGCGTTACAGGGTTTAGGTCCTTTGAACACGCATTTCAACACGCACAGGTTTAGGACCTTTAGGAAGGTACAAAGGTGTACAATTTTTGCACCCTTTTCAGACAGTGTACAATAGGGGTGTAACGGTACGTGTATTCGTACCGAACCGTTTCGGTACAGGGCTTTCGGTTCGGTGCACGTGTGTACCGAATGACTGAATGCAATATTTTGTGTGCGGAACATAGGTACATTTTCGTGTTTCCACACGAACATATTAAGTGGCGGAAGTCTCCGCGTTCAGCGCAAATCCCGCCCTGCAGCTGATTCTAATGTTTTTTCCTATTAGACATTCTCTGGTTTTACCCGTCGTCACTGTAACAATGAAATAGACAGCAGGGCGAAAAAAAGCTTTTCCGCTTCGTGTGCGCCGCCGCACTCTCCGTTCCGTGGCGCGCGCGCGCGCGTGTGTGTGTGTGTGTGTGTCGACGACCCGCTGCGCTCTCTGCTCAATGTTCGAGTCCGTGTTTGCGCTGCGCGTTCTGCTCTGTCGTTAACGGCCCAAACACTCCAATCATGTACCGATCACGCACTGGAAAAGCAAAGTCCGCTCAAATAAGGTGAAATTTCTCAGTAGTAACTTAGATTTCTGTTTGCTGAGCTGGTATAGTCATGCTGGCAACAATGGTAAAATGACCTGCTCTGATCACATGCTCTGGTAATAATAGCTTTGTACTATAGCTTTGGACTATATTTTATTTTGATAATTATTAAAAAAGTGGAAAAAATAAATCTTAAATTGATTATGTTGATTGATTATTGAAATATAATAATAAATTAATATATTTGTTTAATATTATTTTAATATAGGGCTATTTTCTGTTCCTGCACTGTAATCATAGTTATTTATTTATATTTTTCATTATATTTTATTATGTGATATTGGTTTGAGACTGAGAGTGTTTTATTTAGTGGAGAACTTTGCAGCAGTATTTTATTTCTTATTCTTTTTTTATTTTATATCTATTTTATTATATTTTATTAAAAAGTGTTTAAAAAAGTGTAAACAACTTGTTAAAAAAAGTTTATAGTAATAAACAACCTGCAGTTTAATGTTTGCATTTCTTTCCCTTACTGTACCGAAAATAAACCGAACCGTGACTTTAAAACCGAGGTACGTACCGAACCGTGATTTTTGTGTACCGTTACACCCCTAGTGTACAATCATCGTGGCATCTTTGCCAATTATTGGCTTTTCAATAAGAAAAATGCTTTTAGTTGACATTTCTTTCCAAACATTACAATAATGGATATCTTCAAACTGACAATTTGAGCAAACTGTTGCAACTGAGCAAATTGTTTGATAGCTATAGTGTAAGATCTTTATAACTATATAGCAGATTACTTAAATAAAATTCATATAAATAATATCATTTGTCAATTTACAGTAGGCTATATCTCCCAATAGTATGTATGAGTAAGATAATAGTTCAATTATTTTCATAGTTATATGATCAAAACTCTGTAGTTTTTATTGTGGGGGCAAAACATATATTTCAATGCAAAACAATGATGATTGAGAGCTAAACAAAACCGTTCCTCAAAAGCCCGATGGATCATATTTGATTTTTACATTTTAATGTGATTTTTATAAAATACTATTTGTGGATAGTCAAATAAACCTAAGTTGTCTCAGTCCAGTAAGTGTTCATCTTGAAATATTATTCTTATGTTTACTTTATAAGAATTAGTAAATATTTCACAGCTCAAACACACGTGTATAACGACCTGAGGGGGGACATTTTTAGAATTATGTTAAAAGGCCTTTCACTTGTTAAAAAGTATAAACTTTTTTAATCAGACAAAAGAAGGCAGATTTGAGTGAATAGTACATTTGATATTTTGATCATTTAGAGGCCTTATAAAATTGTGTATCAAAAAAAAAAGAAACAGTAGGTTTAATAGTATTAATGATAGTGAAAAATTGCATGTCTGATTTATTTGTAAAGAAAATTAATCTGCTTGTTGCACGTAATGATCTTCACTGTCTGATACAGTAGGTGAGCTTACAGTATTTGGTGTGTAATGTGCTCACAGAAGTTGTCTAATGTGCCGGACTCTCACTTTTCAGTGATTGATAAGCGCTGTCAAGGACTGAAGATAGCTCTCTGTCTTTCTTTGGCTCATCTTCAGTCTTTTATCACTGTGTGAGAGTACTGCACACACACAGACAATAGCAGCCTTGTTGACTCTGCAGTCAGTGCATCAGAGCCAGTGAGAGCAGCTGTCATCCTCATAGCTCTACTGAGAGCAGTGAATCATGTGTCTGAAGAGACTGAACTGTGTGAAAATTAAGTTGTATTTCTCTCTTTACTGATTCCCGGAGTATGTGATCTATTCTGGTTCTCAATGGTTTTACACTGGACATCAAAGGCCAAGCCAACACAGTACAAAATTTATTTGGGTCAATGATATTTATTATGAAAGCTGTTCATAATAATAAAAAAAACCTCTTGTCTACAGTAGGTCTTGGAAATGTCCTTTTTGTGTTCATGTTTCTTGAAAACGTATAAAATTATCAAGAGAGTTCAAATTTAATGACTCCAAAAAATGTCATGTGGTATCCCCAAATAAAAAGTAATAGCAAGTACTAACAAGTTGAATATATGCAAGAAAATGTAAAATATAATAAATAAAAAATAGTAATAAAAATGTACTAAAGGTAAAGTTTTTTTTTTTTTGATATATGAATATATTATTAATTCATAAATATCATTTTATAATTTAAGTTTTTGTGGAGTCATACCACATGCCATTCTCCTTCCTAAAGTAACATTACCTCATTCAATAAAGGTAAAGTTACCTTGTATTTCAAGCATTTTTTTGACCATGACATAGTCATGAGGGTTTGCAGGGGTCCTCAAGATGATGATATATCCTGTTTGATGTTATTTCTTCCCTGTATTTCTCTGCATGTTGGCCAACTTTGAACATGAACATGTTGGCTGCACCACTTGGAAAGTTTTCCATTAATCATCAAATCTGTTAGAATAATACATTTAATAGATAATAAAAATAATAATAATAATAATGCCATTTTAAATAAAAGAAAGGAAAATGTTTTCAAGAAATTAAAGTTCCCTTTCGAGAAAAATGGATGCAGTGTCATAGTGTTGACGCTATGGGAATACATCCAGGCGTGACCAGTGTCCGAAGCATGTGTAAAACACACCAATCTTTATTGGCCGACTACAATACTATGACGTCATATGGAGCGCCCATGCGTATAAAAGGGCGCCTGCATTAAACGTCATCAGTTTTTTTATCGTCAGGAGCTGCTTTTTTTGTGTGCGTTAAAGATGAGAATCTGGAGTGTGTTGCACTCAAGGAGCTGGATGCACTCATTGTGATGCATTTGCAGTAAGAACTTTTATTCTTGCTTGATTCTCTAGGGATAAAATCCAGCGTGTGCATGCAGTGCGTTCAGCTCTCACTGGAGCTGGAGGCTCTTATGGCACTGCATCACTGGAGCGCATTTGCGTTTGCCATATGAATCTCTGTTCTAGCTTGATTCTCTTAGAGCGATGAGAATGAAGGAGTGAAGGAGTGGTCACATTGACATGATGCGACCCCTTCACTCTTCGGCTATCCTTCTTCCAGCACAGCTGGTAAAAAAAGCTGAGGGACAACTGTTTCATAGAAGGGCTGGTCACGGTAAAAAGATCCTCACTTTTCGGTTGCCCTTCCTTTATATATCTGGAGGTGTTAGCAGTAAAATGCTGAGGCAACAGTTTAGTGAAGGAGTGGTCGCGGTGAGATGATGCAACCCCTTCACTTTTGGGTTGCCCTCCCTCCAGTGTGACAGGGGGTGTTAAGCAGTTGACCTGGCTGCAACCATATCATAACAAAGTTCATCAGGGAAGGAGGTAGGAACTGGCGAACATTCAACATAACTTTAATAATAATATAAACAAGCAAAACAAAACGAAAGTAAGTCTGTTACAGACAACTGCCGCATATAAACATATTAAAACAACAACATAAATTTCCCAGGCCTGGTCCTCTCTCATCTTCCATCGTCGTCATTGTTCCTTTTATCCTTCCGGAGCTCTTCCGTGGGACTCGAGAACTCTCATTAACACTCCCGCCACACACCTCGCTCTGTTCCCACAGCTCTTGGCCCCGCCCTGCTCTGCACATATGGCAACCATTGCCGAGAGGACCGCTCTCTCTGTCGCCTGTGTAGTGCGTCTGTAAACGGTACTTGGACAGACGGAAATACATTTTCTGTGGCAGCACGGTCCTTCAAAATGGGTGCTGCTGAGAGCTGGAATATGTTGCATTTTGCTCTCCTCCAGTATTTGGAGTATGAGGCACGCTGGTACGCTTATATACAGAGTAATACAAATATTTTAGTTAAGATTGAGAATGGACAGATACACTTTTTTATCAGTGTCTTCCCTGATGGTCCATGGAGGGTCAATAGTAAGAGGTAGATCACTTCGTGAAAGTATCCCTCACTCTCCAGTCTGTCACCCGAGTCAGTGAATAGAAAAGAAAAACTATTCCTTACGGATCTTCTGAAAGTATCTTTACTCTATTTTTAGGGTATAGAGATGATGAATGAGAATTATTATGGGCTGGTCACATAGCGTCCCAATTTCTCATTCTGTCTCCCTCCCCAATTATTAGTTAAGGCTTAAGTATGGTGTTACACTCGTCTGTGGATGGGTTTGCCTTCTTTGGTGAACAGACGGTCGGTATGAACTTGGCAGGGCTGAGGATGGGCAGTACTGCATTACTAACCATCCTCTTGCATGCTTCCCTGTACAGCAGTTTAAGCTAGACATGCTGAGATGTGCCTTGTGTGCCGCTCCCTAAGGTGAAAGTAAGATGTAGAGCTGGAGGAATGAGAGATATCTGGGCAGGCATTCTAGTTCCCATTCTCTCATTTTGTCTCCCTTCCCAATTATTTATTTGGGTTTTAAGTAGAGTTGTATGCTCCCCTGTGTGAGGGTCACTTTCTGTGGTGAGAAAGTGACACTTGTCTATGGATTGAGCAAACTACTGGAACATAGTGGTGACTATGTTTATGGAATTCCCAGGAAAGCTCTGATCCTGAGCTCTAGGCAGGTGCCTGTGCTGCTTTCGGAAGTCAGGCTACCTGTGCTGGAGTTCCTTTGCTAAAATAGGGATAAGGTAAGTATTGGAGCATGGAGCTCTGGTATTTTTCCCTAGCACCTGTTGTCACTGGCTTTTAGGGAATGAGGCTGTTGTATAAGTCGCATAGGATGCGCCCAGTGAAGTGTTGATGCTCAACTGAGTTGTATGTCTAGCTCACCATGATTGTGCGCAGTTCACAGATTAGCTGCAGCATATATTCTCTCAGCATGGCGTAGTTGGTATTAACATTCCCATAGTGTCAACACCATGAAATGGCATTGAGTTCCCTCGAAATTATTTCTTTCCATGAAAAGGGAATGAGACGGCGCATCACGTTGCCATGCCTTGAGCACGCCTGCACATCTCCTTCAAACAATGAATGACACAAAAATCTAAAACAAACTGAGGAGAGAGAAGGGGAGAGAAGGTTATCCCAGTCCACAAAACTTGTGGCATCCACAACAAAAGATATGGCAAATGGTTTCTCCTTATTTTCAGAAGCTAATAAGTCTGTTTTGCTTTCCTACTTGTGCATTATTTTTATGGTTGCATGTTATTATTTGCATTTAGCATTACCTTACCCTGATGACTGTAACAGAACAGACCCCCATTTTCAGGTCGACACCTAGCAGTCGTGAAGCATTGGTTTATTACCTGCTCACCTCATTTATCCTCAGTTACTCTCTGTCCCTTCATCCCTTTCTCCCCTCATCTCCTCCTTCAGATCCTTTCATCATCTTTTCTACCCATCCTTTGCCCTCTTCATCCACTACCTTTCCTCATCCTCCTTTCATACCGCCTTTAGAATGGCAGCAAACAGCACAAAGGCCCTACTGTGTAGTAAGGTGAAAGCGAGAGAGGGAGAGCGCGCATGGATCCAGTTACCCAGCAGTGACGATTAGCAGGGGGCATTCCGTGTCTCATTGTCCCGCTCTTCTCAGAGGACTGGAATTGTTTACACACCGTTCTAATTCAGAGCTGCCCTTCCATTGAACCCCCAGGGTGCCCCCTCGCAGGGCAGACGTAACACCAGGGCCACCTGTGCCCGCTTGGCACAGAGCAACAGCTCTAACAGAGACACCTAGACCTCTACAGTAGTAAAGCCTCTTTGACAAAGATGGTTCTTTCTTATTATGTAATACTCTCATGGGTTCAAAGCAAGAAATCGAGTTCTTGCACATCTGACAGTTGCACTAACCTGTATCATTCAACACATGCTGATACGGATTCTAAAGGCTCGTTCACACCAAGAACGATAAATGTAAAGATAACTATAATGATAACTATATTAGCATCCACACGAGTGGACAATATCGTATGTAACAGAAATAAATGGATTCAATTTCAAAGATATATGTACATTTCAGCTGATGAATGTTAACGGCCAATCAAACTCCATCTGACATTAAAGCATAAAGTCTGGGCTTCAAGGTCCACTTTCAGGCAGAGTTCAAATGAGAGGGGAGAGGAAATGATGGTGAGAAGAGGGACAAATAACAACAGGAGCGGTTGCTTGCTAGATTCAAACTCACGTTGTCTGTATGAGCACCATGGCCTAATATGATGGGACATATGTTCTATCTCTGTATCTCGCTGACTCTTACACACATCTCTCTTTCTGAGTCTTTCTCTACTTCTGTCTGGGAAGATCAAAAAGTTTGGTCTAAGTGCTTTTCCATTTCTCTGTAGATTTTAATGGATGACGTGTACCAAGCTGTCATTGCTTCACCCTTACACCATTAAAACATACCTACAGGAATGTGCTTGAAAAAACAAACACGCACGCTCCTGATAATGTAGACCAGAGCACAGACACCCATAGAGACATGCTGCACAAATTATCTCTGAGTTTCCCAGTCATAAATATGACTTGAGAGGCTTTTCATATCCGATTTCTGACTAGACCAATACTGTTAAATACTGTTTGGATCCACTGTGTTCATGCATTTCTAGAGAAGATCCTATGAGAACAGGAATCTAGGTGACGGGTAATTTGGCAGTGTCTTCAAAATTACACAGTGTTCTGAATGCTTTCGACCAAACCAGAAACAAATGATTCAAATGGCCACCTGTTAATCAATGGCATCAGCAGAGCAAGACCAGAGGAGTGTCATAGTTGAGCTATTTAATAAGAGTCTCTTCACATTTTTTCCCTAGTTCATTTGGCGTCATTGTCTGAGCACATGTGCGGCCTCACAGTAAGTGAGATCACACACACACAAACAAACACACACACACACACACACACAATGATTTCCATGTTTTATGGGGACTATCCATTGATATCATTATTTTTGTACAAACTGTATATCCTATTCCCTTACACTAACCCTACCCCTAAACCTACCCATCACAGAAAACTTTCTGCATACAATTTTTTATATTTTCAAAACACTTCATTTAGTATGATTTATAAGATGTTTTCCTCATGAGGACAGAAAAAACTGTACTGGTATTACTATCCTTGTGGTGACATTTGGTCCCCATATTGTAGGGAATACCAAGTGCACACACACACCACACACACACACACACACACACACAACATACGGCTACAAACACAATGCACGTGGCTTCAGATACATCATTGCAAATCTACTCCAAGAAACATCTGCAAACGTGGACACACACACACACACACACACACACACAGAGAGAGAGAGAGAGAGAGAGAGTGAATGATTGCAGCAGTTGTTCTGTTCCACCCTGTAACCAATAAATAAGATCTCCAGGCTCAGAGCAGCCAGAAGTGATGACACAAGTAAGCGTGCGTCGCCCATCCATAAAGCCCTCAAAAGCTCTATACCCCAAACCCATGGCCCGCCGCAGGTGCGCTCCCACTGTGGACAGACACACCCGCTCTGAACTTGGTCCACAGCCGGCCCTCAATCTCTCTGTCAAGACTTCCATATTAAAGAGGACTTTATCGACTGTGTGGAGCAGATGTGAAGCAGCCTCCTCTCCAGCCTCCTGCAGTCTTCAGTTCTTTCACAAATGTCCTGTGATGCTCTTTTGTAGTGCATTATTTTCTAAAATACCCAGTAAAACAGTTCAACGGACACTATTTTCTATTGGAGCAGGACATATGTAGTAACATGATACAAATTAAGACTATAAATCAGAATCAAGACAAATGCTTCTCTGTCAACTGAAAAAGCCTTTGAAAACAATCACTTTGAAAGTGATTCCAGCTGATACCATTATTGTACTTTAAGAACTGTTCCTAATGTTTCTATAAAACATTCACAATGTATTTAATGTATTTATGGCAGGGCTTAGTGACAAGTCAATTGTTTGTTTTGATTTGCAGTTCTTTTCTGTGCCACTAGGGGTACATATATTATATGCAGCAAATATAACCGTTTTAAATGCACAGTATGTAAATTTTGCCACTAGAAATTGTTTATTCAAAACAATAACAATAGAGGTCGCTTATTCAAAACAATACCCAGACAGCAACATAGTGCCGATCTACGTGTTGAATCCACATGTACCAGATGTGGCCCGAATCTGGGCCGACACTATTTTGCTGTCTGGGTAACAAAGGCATATAGCTTGATGAGTGTGGAATCATGGGAGTTGTCGTCTTCATCTCCACAGCCGATGGAAAGCAATCCAACAGGACTCAGAAATAGTGTTCATGGATGAGCTAATGTAATAATGTTTTATAAATGATACTGTCAAGACCAGATTTACCTCATATTGTGACATATGCTGTTAGCCACTTGACAAAATAGTGTTGTCTCTGAGGCGTGGTACAAACATGTTACTCAAGGTAAATCAATAAAACAAGAGATTCAAACAAAAAGACTAACCGATAAAGGTGCCCAAACAGTTGCTCACATGTCTAATAAAACGCACAATATACTAAAGTGTCTTTGGTGTTTCCATGGTTTTTACGGAAGTAAAAGTGGAAATCGCGGGTAGCGCTGATATAACGCCATTGACAGGCGATGCAATGACACGGGCCGTTACACTGGATTTAAACATTGTTGGAAACATTAGGGATAATGTAAGTACAGAAGTCATTCTTCTAGTGCATTGTTCTAGTGGTTTTTACATATTTTAATCCAGAAATCTTACATATTGTGCCTTTAAAGTCCACATGCAAATCTGTAATGTATGTATTTCTAAATGCATGTAATAGATCTTATTGCGAATGATTCATGCATGTGTATGTTTAATTTATAAAAAAAAAATCTCAATCTTCCGATGAAAACGTCAGATTCTTGTGACGTATGCAGAACTTCTCCAATCATTTAGTCTGCTTAAAACTCCCCTCTGCAAGCTAAAGTTCATCTCCTTCCACTTTTGAATTCAACGGCCACATCTATAAATCCAACCAACAGCTGATGCACAGAACCAAGTCCCTGCCCTACATTTTTCTTTTTACATTCGAATGTACATCACAATCCGGAAGAAAGGATCTGCTGCTACTTTAGTTTCAGCACGACTGTGAGTGTCTTCCATAGACTGTGAAAAAATTTGGACGTAGTGTCCATGACGTCACCCGTAGGTTTCTGAAGAGCATTTTTAAAGCCCAAAGTGGGCGGAGCCGGCCGTCGCCATCTTGACAGCGCGTCACTCCCGGATAACCGAAAATGGGCAAAAAGGTGGGATTAGCTGAGGTGACGTGACGGCTAACAGAAAGCAGACAAACAGCTAGAAGTGATATCAGCGGCAATCCACCTGTCACTCAAGTGGCCACGCCCTTAATTATGCAGAACTTTCAAAGGCTTTATATAATTTAAACGGATGAGTTATAAAACAATTCTCCCCTTGGTGAAGTTGCCGCTTGGTGTCTTCTCATTTATCTAGCATGTTTCTTCTGCCTGAGCTAAACTGGAACTTTTTTGTGGGTTGTGCAAACTCCTCACATTCCTCTAGACAGGGTAAGAGGTCTGGATAAAAAACTAGTCTGAAACATCATGTTGTTTCTGGGTGGTGACCAGAACAAATCCATTGGAATAATCTCCTCAGCTTTCCGTGATGCCTGCAGCTTCTAAAGCATCACCTCTTTGCTTATCATCCCTTCATTTCCATCTCTTCCTCTATCTGTCTTCCTCCACATATGAATGGCAGTCATTAGCAGCAGGGCTGGGCGCAGTTAAACCCAAGCGGGCACATTTATGACTTCCTCTGGGAGGAAACAAGTGGCTAACGGCATGGTCGTCCTACCTGTGTAAAATAAACATTACTGAGAGAGAGAAAGAGAGAGAGAGAGCATTTATATGAGCAGCTAGGGAAACTCAATCCACAGGCATCTGAACAGCTGCCCGTTTCCACTGCTTTTCCTTTTCATCCCAATACACGCAAACACAAACAATCCCATTAGCACTTACTTGCATTACTCCTGCTTCTGCAGTCTCACACACGTGCACAGCATACGCTTGGTTTGTATGAGAGGTAATGATCGAGGCCCCAGAGGCTTGCTAAACCTTTTGCCCACCTGGAGCTCTGCAGATTGAGTGCATGTGCTCCACACTTATAACATTTATACCTTTCATACCTAAAGAGCACAGTAAAAGTCCTGTGTTGTTCTGTGGAAGTAATAGTTGCGGATACGGTTTTATTATTCTGTCACTGTAAATGTCAGCGATAGTCACAATAAAATGAAAAATGTATTGATATGTCTGTACTGTTTAGACTAGGCTATACTGTTTAGACCAGGGGTTAGAGATTTTTCTATATAGTTTATCTGTAAATAAATATATCCGTGCAGTGCAGGACTGCTTCAACACGATAGAACAGAAAGAAACATGGATGAATGAGAAGAAAGAGTAACAGATCATCGCAGCCGTGTTGATACAAACAGCAGGACTTCGAGTGTGAAATTGCTTTTATACAACAATTCAATAAACAATTCTAATAACTTAGGCACGCTATGTAAGATTTTTGGATCAAAATATCCAAAAACCACGAGAACAATGTTATATATTTTGTTGATGTATGTACTTACACTATCCCAAATGTTTCTAAGAATGTTTAAATCCAGAGAAATTAGCAATTTTAACCAGGATACGGATTGTGCGATTTTTTTTTTATTATTATTATTTTTATTCTGTAGAAACCATGGAACTACAAAAGACACTTTAAAATATTATGTGTTTTATTAGACAGGTGAGGAACTGTTTGGAGAAACTAATCATTGTTATACAGCTCAACATAGTCTTTTTGTTTAAATTTTGTTTTCTTGATTTACCGCGAGTACCATATTTACCATGCCTAATATTGATCTATCTCACTGCAGTGTGCAACAAGTGTCTCATATAGTAGCCACCGAGCTAACGCACAGAGTAGCATTATAACAATTTTCGTCACATTCAAACGTATCTAATTTGATAAAACAGCGCTGCGTTTCCCCACATACGCATGACCGGAAGAAGCGGAAGCATCTGCGGCATGATAAAAGCTCCATTGCTCTCGAGCCGTGTGTCGCGCTCGTCTCTCATTAGCAGTCGCTCCAGCGGCCTTGTTACGCTCAATCAGCTTTCGTAACATTAATAAATCTTTAATACATTTCTGGTCATCCCTGTATATGATTTCTGCCCGAGTCCTGTCGTATTCTCCCCCGGCTGTAGAGGTGAAGACAACAACTCCCATGATTTCGCGAAAAAAAAGGGCGTCATCAAGCTACGCCTTTGTTTTGAATAAACGACCTCTAGTGGCGAAAAATTACATAGTGTGCCTTTAATATTAAATAATGAAAATGTAAGTGGATTTTTTCATTTTTGCTCCGCCAATGAAAATAGACCCAAATGAAGTCAAAGAATAATCAAACGTTCCGTCTCTGAGTAAATGGTCGTAGTGTTTCGTTCCTGAATGAAATCAATAGGTGTGTTCGACTTGAAGTGGCGCTGCACAGACCGATCGGTGTATGACATCAAAATATGATGAGAGCGATTCGTCATGAAAGTCAGGCAACACAAACCTGTTTCATGACTTGAAACCCCTTAGAACATGCAGAAACTAAGAAATGTATTTTTCTATTAAGATATTTATTCTGTTAAGGAAAAATGACTGGAAAAGTGTAAAAGAATTCTACCTCAGATTTGTGAAATGTTCACTTGTTTGGTAAGTGTTTATTATGTTCTGACATTAAATAGTAGTTTAAAACCACAATTAATGGTCTGGTTTCTACAACTTTCACTTATGGAGCAAAAATCTGCATTTAAACTTTAAAGAAATAAAGATTTGACATTTATCATGACAATTATCAATATCGACTTATATGAAAATTTTGACGTGATAATTTTTTTGGGCCATATCATCCTTGAATCACTTCACAATAAGGTTTCATTTGCTAACATCGGTTAATTAGCTTACCAAACAAGTTAACTTGATCAAGCAATCAAGTTAACATGAACTGAAAATAAACATGAAAAATACTTTTAAAGCATTTATTTACATAATGCAATGACTTTAATTTTTTAGGTCAACTAAAGAGAATATCAGAAGTAACAGAAAAAACTGTTTTATGTTACAAATGTATTTTCCTGTGATGTGCTGCACTTAATTACTATAAAAATCAAGCTCTCCTTCCTTCACTGAACCACATCAATACAGCCAGACCAAAAACCCATTCATCCCACATGTGTATGTGTGTGTGTGTGTGTATGCGCTTGTGTGTATGCATGCGCATGTGTGTGTGTGCGCTCAAAGCCATTATGAGATGAATGTGACCTCTAATTGGAAACACACCGTCAAACATAGACAAATGAAAACACACATTATTTATCCCTCGTGTCTTTCTAATTCTCTTTCTCTCTTGCTCATATACAAACACTTACATTCCCCTCATTGTTATTATTAAATTACTGTCACTACATTGTTTTTGCTCTATAAAGTATGAGATACATTTCCTGTCTGCATTTTTTTCTGCCGTAATAAGCTGTTCTAAAGGGCACATGATCAAACTGCTCAATTTGGCAGCCGGTCTCAGTCTCTCACATGTGTTGGCCACAGGAAAGAAGCACTGGAGCTGTTGAGCATCTCACCAAGCACTTCCTCCACACACACACGCACACCCTGTTTAGTTGTGGGATTACGAGCTTTTAAACTGAGAGCAGCTGTTGTTACACACACACACAGAAGAACTGCAGAGATGATGTCACTCTTCATCGCTTACAACCTACACTAAACGGCTCACCAACATCCTCCTGACCGCCCGACAACACCCAGTGTTCAAATCCACCTCGCAACAAGCATTCTGGGGCATTCAGATCTGCTCTGTACGTATTCACTATACAACATGTACTGTATTTTTGACCAAATAAATGCAACCTTGGTAAGAATAAGAGACTTATGTGTAATTACTGTAGTGTAATTATTTGAAAAGAGCAGCATTTATACAGATTGGTAATGTGTAAATGCCCCGGATAAGCGGAAGAAGATGAGATGAGATGAGGTAATGTGTAAATAATTTCCCACATTTGATCTACTTAAAGGTGGGGTGAGCGATATTTCAAAAACGCTTTTGGATATTGTTGATATTTGAAATCAACCCAAACAAACACACCCCTCTCTTCATTGCTCCGCCTCCAAAACTCACACTCCAATCCTAACCGCCCCGCTCCGAGTCGGTCTCGAACCCCGATCCCCCTGCAAGGGAATCCCCTGCCGAAGAGCAACAGAATAATGCTTCAAGAAAAATAAAGTGCAGATGATAAAAGAATGACAAGAAAGCACACAATTTTTTTACATACAATAGTAATTACAAACAAGAGTTGGTTGTTAGTTGCCAACAGAACAGCAGCTCCAGACACACAATGACACTCAAACCCAGTGTTACTCACGTGTGGAGCAAATCAAAGCAACATCCGCGTCTGTTATCAGGCCTTCCCGCTTAGCTCTCTCTAGCGCTGGACAGATTTTCTAATATTAACAAGGTTCAGTCAACCAGTCATAACCCTTCAGTGATTTCTTCTGAGCTTTTCTCTTTTGTATTGTGTCTCATCTCTATTTCTGCAGTCTTTTTTCAGATCTCCCTCTTGCTCGTTCTCTCTTCTCCACCATCATACGTAATGCTGATTGGCTACACACAGTTGTTGTTGTTGTTGTTCATGTGTCGGTCAGACTAACTTTTCAAACAGCGTTTTTCAAATATCGCTTACCCCACCTTTAACCCTTAAAAGCATACCTCGGGTCTTTAGTGACCCGGGACGTCATTCACTACCCTCCTCATCATTCATTTTTTAAAGTTACACATCAACCTTCTTAAATACTAAGAAGTATTTATTATACAACCTTAATTCATTATAAACAATATAATTCATTATAAAACCTTAATTCATTATAAACAATATAACAAGAAAAAAAAAATCTAAAAGAATGCCTGTTTTCCTATTCATTGTTTTGTAAAAATTGTATAGGGTCGCTTACGACCCATGTGTAACAGTGTGTATGTTTTCTCTGCATGACCATAAACTAATTTTTGATGACTGAAGAAGTGCAATTCACCTTTATTCCTCAAGGTGGCAATGTCTGGAACACAATGATGAAGTGACATTTCACTCATAGTTACCGCAGGCAGAAAACAAAAGAATAGGAAGAATCATCAGCAAAACTTGAAATGGTTCAGTGATTTACTGCAGAACAAGTACTGAACTCAATCAAATATTAGTGTCTCTGTCACTTGATGCTGGATCTGGAGAAGAAGCTGTCAGTGATCAAAATATTGATTTTGAAGATGTTGAAAATTATAGTTTTAAGAATATGTTTGAGATGGCGAATTGAGCCAGAAGATGAATGTATTGGGAAATTAGCTCTAATGAAGACAGTGATGATGGTATTAAACATCTGCTCAAACTGAACCCTTCCAAGCAGTGCTTAATTTGTAAATAAATAAATACTGGATCAAAACCAGCAATTAAAAGCCACTGTGACCAACACTGTCCGGACAACTTGGGGCCATAGCAAAACATAACCTCTAAATAAATCTGCATTAACCCACGCTTTTCATTTAGTTCTTATGAATTGAAAACGCTCACTCAACTTCCATAGGAATGAACTGAAAACACCTGCTCTGCTCCGCTTGCTTCACACCAGTGTGCACACACTGTCACCATGCAATGCACTTTTTTATGCTGGATCGTTTAAAAACATTTAAAAAATCTATAATCTGACATTATCCGGAACATTATCCGGCTCATTATCCGGCACTGCTTTCAAAAGCTCCAAAAGGTAACAAATATTTATTCTTCTGTAATTGTTAGGAGAATTTTTTTGAGAAATATTTATTTTTCTCTAATATCAGGAGAATTAGGCAGAGATCCATCCGTGTTAGATATAGATTTGGGTCACTAAAGTCCCGGATATGTAATAATGATTGGAGAAACATTCAAGCATTTAAGGGTCAAATTAAAGTGTTTTAACTTTTCTGAACGAGTGCCCGCTGCTGGCAGAACCCTTACAATGTGTTTTTTGCACAAGAGTTTTTACAAATATTTACAAAATTATATATGATTAAATGATCAAAATTATATATATTACATAATTATAAATGATAACAATACAATAAACCATAACTTTAAAAAAACAGTCAGCTTAAGGTAGCTACAAGTATTATTTGGTTAAATGTCAAAATAACTATCATACACTAGGGTTGTGTGGGTAAATTAAGCGCGATATGATTTGACGTCAAAATCACGTTGCATTGTGGTCTATGAATCTGCCTGAAGTTGAGTAGACTCAAAATCGAAGGGTCAAGAGTCTATCCAAATAAACCTCCCTCGCCAACCTGACGAAGTTGAACGCTTCAAAATAGCGGCAAGGATTCCCCCGAGGGGAAGTATGTGTGTATGATTTAAACGCAGGTCTTGTGGTTAATTTGTAGCAAAGCATTGAGGGATCACGGGGAGCAGGTGGGGCAAAAAAAGGGCCTTGTCAAAGTGTGACAGGTTTCAGTAGGTTGACACCTCTGAGGCAGGATGAGAGGAGAGGCCGCGGTGACACAACAGATTAAAGCACATGCCCGTCAGAAGCCTTCACACCCGCCGCCCCGACCTGTGTTCTTCCTCTTCTCAGCAGGACACCTAAAAACTCCTCCTTCATCCCTCACTCTTTCTTTCTTTCTCAGCTTCTCTCCATTCTGTCCTTCACGGTCCTTGACACTAATGTTACATTCCTCTTCTCTTGTTTGTCCCTCTCGCAGAGCTGTATGTTAGACTCTGCCGCTGAATTGAACTGAAAGAAGTACACTTATTTTGATGTGTTGACTAACATATTAAAGCACATTTTATATGATAACACTTTATTTTACATTGTCCTTACCTAACCCTAACCCTATACTTACAGTAGTAGTAACAGTATAATAATGCATATTTGCACGCAACTAACCCTAAAACCCTATAGTAAGTTAATTAATATTAATTAACATGGTGTTAATAAATATTACTCAGACTTAAAGGCCCCCTGAAATCAAAAATTATGTTTTTCAGCGCAAATACCTGTATTTACATCCTGTTTTCGGTCGAAGTCCATAGTAGTCGATTGTCGAGTTCAAGCGCATAGGTTTAGTTACCTATGATCACGCGCGTGAACTCAACAATCGACTACTTTGGACTTCAACCGAAAACAGGATGTAAATACAGGTATTTGCGCTGGCTTAAATAACATCATTTTTATCCATTTCTTTCACATCTACTGCAGTCAGATTCACTCGTGTTCACTCTGAAGGAATCACTCACATGACCTGTGCACTTGTAATGACACATCAAGGATGTTAAGAGGCTAAAAGCAGGTTTAAATATTGCCCCATTGAAGTCAACAGGGTGCAAATTTTAAAAAGAGGATAACACGGTGTAGGCAACACCGATTTTTGTCGTTGTTCTCTGTATTGACAGCACTCCAAATTTACAAAAAAATGAGCTCAATGTTAAAATTGACCGGAGTTCTCCTTTAAGGTTATGAATAAGCTGGTGTGTTCCAAAACAATGACAAAATTCGTATTTAGGAGACATAAGCATTCAAAACTCACAGTCTCTCACTTCCGGTAAAATGGATCACGGATGTTTATGACATCACCGCGGACTTCAGCTTCTCATCACATCTTCTGTCCAATCAAATGCTCTCTAGTATCTAAAGCATTCCACGACTACCGCCCCCTATGCTATAAATACCACCTGACCAAAGCGACGGTTGACACGTCACGGAGCAATATGGGTTGGATATGTGTGTTCGGTTGCTCAAGCGCTCAAGTTTTTTTCCATTTTCCAACTGAACAGCTAGAATTTATTCACACCTCTATTATTGAATCCAAGATATCGTCAGCGCTCGGATTCGCTTCCATGGTGCTGTCAAATACAACTTGCAGTCTGTGAGGTAAACTAAACGCTATTGGCTATTTGAAAAGGGGGAGGAGCCATTCATGTCCCGCCTTAGCCTCCTGTTTCAGTGGATATTACGTCAACGCATCATTCAAAGCTGCGCCTTCCAAGGTACTTCAGTGGGCCTTTAAATGTATAATTACACAGTAAGAAGGACACATTAAAATAAATTGTAACCGTACTTGTTTATAATTAAGTGTAGTGTGTTATTCGAAATTACATTTAAAGTTAATATATTTTAAATGTACAAAATTGCAACTTCATTACTAATGTGTAATTACAAAACATGTACATAATAATTTTTCTACCTATACCAAATCTCATTGCTCTGCTTTTAATCTCAATACTGCCTAGGAGAAATAATTGAGATATTAAAGAAATATCATCTGTGATCATTACTGATTCCATTTGCTTTGTGACAGCTGTTTAGTGGCAGAGATATGCTCAGTATGCGTAATATTAGCAGAGAAGATTAATATGATAAATGACGTCCTGGCCACAGATACTGAAATCACTTCAGTCAAACACCTTGCAGATCTTTCAAGCTCTGAATGGCAAGGCAAGGCAAGGCAAGGCAAGTTTATTTATATAGCACATTTCATACACAATGGCAATTCAGAAAATGAATGAGTAATTAAATGCTATTAAACAGCAGGTGTTTTTCTAAAACCAATCCATCGCCCAGAAACCACCCATATGCATCTTTCTCATCTTGTTTTTTAATATGCATACAAATACAATCAATAACGTATGCTAACACAGAAACGGAAAATAAACAACGATCCGCATTAGCAAAGGCCCCATCACACAAATCACAGTGTGTTTGGATTGTACTGTTGCTCCACTGTTTATTTAGTTTAATTAGATCCAGAAACTTCTTTGTCACAGTTCGAAAAGGACCCAAAAGCGAAAGCTGGTTAACAGAGGTTTATTGGAAATCAGAATAAATGTCAACACAGGCTGTCTGCCAGTCACCAGCCATTTAGGCGGACGCAGAAAAGGATAAAAAATAGTGTGAGTGCAAATGCAGATTGAGCTCAGCTGTGCAAGAGCGCACGTGTAGGAGAGGGAGAAGAGAAACAAGCAGAGGAATCAAACTTGAATCCTGACAGTACACCCTCCCTAACGGGCGCCCCCTGGCGCCCCCAAGGGGGACTGACGAGAGAGGAGGAAATCCTCGATAAGCGAGCGGTCCAGCACATCCCTTCCCGGGACCCTTCTCTCCTCCAGGTCGTATCCCTCCCAATCGACAAGATACTGATGGCCCCGTCCCCGGGGTCGGATGTCCAGCAGACTCTTAACCTTAAAGACAGGGAAGTTAGCCACAAGGGCAGGAGGGGGAGAGGGAGGGGAGCGGAGGCGGACCACAGGTTTAATACCCGAGACATGAAAAACAGGATGGATGCGCTCGAGACAATGTGTTAACCTGAGCCGTACAGCCGCCGGACTGATAACCTTAGTGATGACATAAGGCCCAATGAAATGGGTAGCCAGTTTCCGAGCGGGAACCTGAAGGGATAAATTGCGTGTGGAGACCTCTGGTTCCTGAGAGGGAAACAGAGGTGGCAGGTAGCCCAGACAACAAGAAAATGGGGACAGGCCAGTGGATGACGACGGCAGAGAATTATGAGCGTACTCCGCCCATGTCAATTGCTTGCACCAGGAGGTGGGGTTATGAGCCGACAAACACAGAGCATCCGACCGAGGTCCTGATTAGCGCGCTCAGCTTGACCATTACTCTGTGGGTGAAATCCTGATGACAGACTGGCAGTGGCACCGATCTGTCTGCAGAATTCCCTCCAAAAGTTAGAGACAAACTGGGGTCCCCTGTCCGAAACCACATCAGATGGAAGCCCGTGAACCTAAAGACGTGGTCCACAACCGCCCGCGCAGTCTCTTTAGCCGACTTAAGCTTGGGGAGAGGGCCTTGAACTGCCTTAGAAAACCAGTCAACGACAGTGAGAATCACCGTATTGCTGCAGGAAGTTCCTGGACTTCTGCCGGGCACAGACAGAACATGACACAACAAATCGACGTACCTCATGTTCCAAGGCAGGCCACCAGAATCGCTGCCATAGTATGCCCCACCCCCGAATGAGCGACCAATTTAGAGGAGTGACCCCAACGAAGGACAGTCGACACTCGGGGAACAACGGTGTGAGAAAGAGCCTTTCTCACCAGCTGTTCCACCCCCCACGTGACGGACCCAACCACACATCCCTCCGGTAGGATGGTCTCCATGGTGGGGCGGACCTCGGAAGAGGAGAAATGGCGAGAAAGGGCGTCAGGCTTAATGTTTTTTGACCCGGGCCGATAAGAGATATTGAAATTGAAACGCCTGAAAAAAGGGCCCAACGAGCCTGTCTAGAGTTAAGCCTCTTGGCGGAGCGGATATACTCTAGAATACGATGATCAGTCCAGATGATAAACAGACTGGAGGTTCCCTCCAGCCAATGGTGCCACTCCTCCAGGGCCAAACGAATGGCTAGAAGTTCCCGGTTCCCCACGTTATAGTTACATTCGGCAGACGAGAGCTGATGCGAGTAAAACGTGCACGGGTGAACTTTCTGATCAAGCACCACTCCCACCCCAACGTCAGACGCGTCCACCTCAACGATAAACTGACTCTCCGGATCAGGCAAAATTAGAATGGGAGTGGATGCGAACAATCTCTTAAGACTCTTAAATGCATAAAACGCACTTAAGACACATTGAGCAGCCTCGGACCAGACAAAACGGGACTTTGCGGACGTGAGCCCAGTCAGAGGTGTGGCAACCTGACTGAAATTTCGAAAAAAGCGGCGATAAAAGTTTGTAAACCCCAAAAACCGCTGAAGCGCCGAGCGAGAATCAGGAACAGGCCAGTCAGTGACAGCCTGAACCTTGGTGGGGTCCATGCTTATGCCCTCCGCAGACACGACCGAACCAAGGAAGGTAACTGACTGAAATACGCGCATTTCTCAGCTTTAACATAGAAATTATATATTAAACGCCGTCTTACACTCATCCCCCTCCTTGATGCGCACCAAGTGGTGCGCGTTACGGAGATCTAACTTCGTGAAAATCCTTGCCCCCTGCAGGATCTCGAAGGCTGATGACATCAGTGGTAAAGAATATCAGTTCTTAATGGTGATGTCAAGGAACGATGGTACCAGCCATCATACGGGTGATGGGGAGGGAGAGAAGCGGCACGGGAATGACTGAACACCGCTCGCAGATTGTGGTACTCCTCCGGAACGCCAGATAAATCAGTCGATTCCTCCTGAAAAACAGACACAGAGGAAACAGAGGGAACAGCAGAGACAAGACAACTGGTATGACAAGACAAGCTCCAAGACACAATAGAACTATCAGACCTGTTAATCAGTGGATTGTGCTGTGTTAACCATGGGTGTCCTAGGACAATGGGGGCCATAGGTGACTGAAACACAAGAAAATAAATTCTCTCTTGGTGATTGCCAGACGTGGTGAGACTCACATTCACTGGTGGCCAGGTGAATATTAGAAAGTACATGGCCATCCAGGGCGTGGGTGTCTCTCTTAAAGGGTACATAACATGCACAGTTTCACCTAATCTCATGTTAATCTTGAGTACCTATAGAGTAGTAGTGCATCCTTAATATCTCAAAAAAGTGTTTAGTTTTATTATATTTAGAAAAGAAAAATACAGCTTTCCGATTCTCTCCGGAAAAAGCCGAGGTCCTGGAGGCGGAGCTATAGAGTCAAGCGGTAGTGCTTGTTTTCCAGCAAAAGACAGAAATCTGATCCAGTTGTACTTACATGAATGGGGTCTTTTATCACTGGGACCGCTCCACGTTTTAATAGCAAACGATTTTCAAATCCAGCGTCGACCTGGGCCTTGTTAATAAAACATTCGTCACTGAAACGACCAGAACACACAACCGCACTTCCTACACTCCGTTGCTGCCCCGGAAAAACAAACTGCATCCACTGTTCCTGTAACACTGGGTTCTTTGGAAAACTGAACACGGTAAGCTTTCCCTCACATCCAAATACACACTTTTTTGGAGACATTCTTGAACAAATCCTATGCAGCGCTGCCGATGATTTCCTGTTGAAGCGCGTTGATGTGCGCGGTCTCGACTCGCTATCCTCTAGTCGACGTGCGCGCGGGCGCGCTTTTCCGAGAGAAATGCTCATATAAGGAGTTGCACTCTGGTCTACGTCATTAGATCCACGATCTAAAAAAAACCAGCCGAAACTTGTACCAACCCGGAAGTAAGATTTTCAGCATAGAAATTCTCCGTTATTCGTCCAAAATATTTTTTTAAAACTTTGCCCATGTTTAGCATGAGCATCTATCTCTTTAACACTGTAAACAACTCTGAATACATGAAACACCATTGTACCCCCCCTTTAATTCATGAAGGAGAAAATCGTGTTCAATAGCCCACGTCTCATCGAGAAAATTTCCCTCAGCCCCGGAGTCAATTAGAGCAGAGTAGGCGACAGAAGTGGTACCCAAGCGAAGAATGGGCGAAATCATGGCTCGGGACTTGAAGGACGGGGATAGTGGAGTCGCGTTAGCCAATATTCCCCGAACTACTGGCGAGCTCTCTCTTTTACTGAACATGTGGCAGCGAAATGTCCAGTACCATCGCAGTAAAGGCACAACCTCTCTCAAATACGCAGTTGGCGCTCGGCGGAGGAGAGGTGTATTCTCCCTAGCTGCATCGGCTCAGGCTATGGGTGTGGTTCAGGTGACACTGTTTGAGTGAATGGGGGAAAAATCTCATCCTTCAGTTTCTCATTCAAGCCTTCCCAAAAGCGTGCTGTGAGTGCTGCTTCATTCCATTCACAGGTGGCAGATAAAGTCAACGGCATAATCAGCTGCGGAGCGTCTTACTTGTCGAAGTGCTGCCAGCTGGCGAGAAGCCTCGCGACCGAAGACAGAACGGTCAAAAACTTTCAACATCTAAATTACATCTAATTTAAACTGTTCACAGCAATCAGCTCCCGCCTCCCAGAATGCCACTCCCCAATTCCGGTCCTTGGCTAGTAAGAAGGGACACCACATACGGAACTTTGGCACGGTCGGAGGCATACATGACAGGCTGAAGAGAAAACACCACCTCCCAAGAAATGCACGGCACTCAGTAGGCTCACCAGAGTAGCAGGGAGGATTGTTGATACGAGGCTCGGAGGTGTGTCGTGACCCAGATGAGGACTGGTCTTGGCGCAGGTGGTGTAGGTGACCAGTCAGATCCGACAACTGGGCAACGAGTGAATCCACAGCATGCTTGGCAGCAGCTAATTCGTTGGCATGTCTGCCCAGCATTGCTCCCTGCAGTTCAACAGCTGAGCGGATGGTTGTATCGTTCGCTGGGTCCATAATGGTCGGTTTATTCTGTCACAGTTCGAAAAGGACCCAAACAAGCGAAAGCTGGTTAACAGAGGTTTATTGGAAATCAGAATAAATGTCAACACAGGCTGTCTGCCGTTCACCGGCCGTCTAGGCAAACGCAGAAGAGGATAACGAAACCCAAAGACCAGGCTGCAACCAGGCAGGATGAAAGGCACAGGTAGTTGCGGTCAGGAAGTGCACGCTGGTAACGACGAGCACAGACTCCACTAGGCAGAAACTGCAGCACAGACTATCAGGCTTGACACAGGATAGCAGGTGAAATCTCTCGTCTGACATACACACAAAGGACAAGAATAAGCAGCAGTAATTCACTATGATGATGTGTCTGTAATGGGCATGAACAAACAAACAATAAACCTACAAAGAGGGGAAAAGAACACGAGATCTTAATAGCCAAGAAATCAGGGCAAAGGGGAAACAGGTGTGAGAAGAGTGTGAGCGCGAACGCTGATTGAGAATGAGCTCAGAGCGCACGTGTAGAAGAGGGAGAAGAGAAACAAGCAGAGGAATCAAACTTGACTCCTGACACTCTTAGTGAATTAATGAAAGATTCCTGTTTAGCTCCAAGCTGCCTGCGGTTTAAGCATTTCCTTGATAAACTATAAAATATTTGCCGTATTCATTTTTTCAGACTAATTTGACACACATTTCAGGCTCTCATAAATGATGCCTCGCAGTTATTGCTCGGCAGTACAGTAATGGGCTTTTATTTGGCTCATAGCATGTGCTAACATCCTGTGATGCATTATGGGGTTCTGTGTACAAGATGATCCTGTTTATACACACACATGCAGGAATACACGCAAATATACGGACGCTCTGTCACAACATGTCACTCTGGAACAAATTATATTTTTTTCGAGGATATTCTCATGTTTTTTGAGGTGATAGTATGGCAAAATGTCTCTTTGTAGAAGCCTTTGATTTTAAAAAGCTTTATTCTTCCAAAGGATGTGTGGATCTCAGGGTTTGGTTTGGCATCAGTTCAAGGACAAAACAGAGCTACTAATACATCCTTTATCTCTGGCTCTCTGCCTCTCAGCTGTGAAAAGTTAATGAGTTTGAGAGAGAGAGAGAGAGAGAGAGAGAGAGAGAGAGAGAGAGAGAGTGAGTGTGTGTGTGTGTGTGTGTGTGTGTGTGTGTGTGTGTGTGTGTGTGTGTGTGTGTGTGTGTGTGTGTGTGTGTGTGTGTGTGTGTGTGTGTGTGTTATAAAAATCATTACGTTTATGGAGAGTCCCCACAAAGATAGCAAACCAGACCAGTGTGTGTGTGTTTGTGTGTGTGTGTGTGTGTGTGCATGCGTATGCGCATGTGCATGCGTCTACGTCTGTGTTTATTTTTTTAAATGCCTGTGATCAGTTATCGGGTCACTGGCTGGGTTTTAGGACTCTCTCCAGTGTTGAGTGAGTCTTCAAGTGCCCATTTTACATTTTTTCCAATATTACCTTTCATGTAGTGTGTAATGTAGCTGTTTGTGAATGCAAAAGGTCTGAAAAGTTTTAAAGATCAAAGTGCACAACAAACTATGTTATTGTCTCCTAAAAAAAAAAAATTTGATTCTGAACTGCCGAAACAAGTCATCAGCAATTCCAGTCTCACTTCCTTATGTTACATACCTACGTAACAATGTAACAAATTTGGGTTACACTTTATTTTGAAGTGTCTTTGTTACACTGTAATTATACATTGAAATACTGAGTATTTAAGAAACTACATAGGGGTTAGGATCAGGGTTTGGTTTTGGTTTAGTTGCATATAATTATGCATATTTATAGTTATTACTATAGTAACTACATGTAACATATGTAACAATGACACTGAACCAAATTTGCATAATGCCAGCCTGTGGTCTTCATTGGCTGCCCGTGAACAACATCTACTTTGACCCTCAGATAAAGCTGAGAATCGAAGAGTTTGGTTTGTGTTGTTGGCATGTCGAGAAGACGCTGTTTTCAGTGCTGCAATTCCACTTTGCACTTCCAAAGGAAGAGGACTCATGCTGGAATTGATACGGAAAAATCTATGGCATCATTCGTCTTCGTATCACTGTGAATCAGGCGTGTTCTAATATCCTGTTATATTTTATTATTTGAAAGTCCCCCTGTATTCAATTATTTTAGCCCTTAAAACTCATCTTTCATCACCAAAATGACATATTTAAACGTTTTCTCCTTGAAAAAAATGTGTCATGCCTTAAAATAACTTAAAAAGATGTAACTCTACGCCCTTGCCTCATTTAGTATATGAGGTTCTATGAATATGCAAATTAGCCCTGCCTTCACTCACTCCCACCAGCTCAGATATCCACTCGTTGACCTGATTGGTTACAAGGTAGTTTGTGACGTCAGAAAAAAACTTTTCACTGCAGTTTTAAGGAGAAAATACTCAGCAATGGTGTTGACTTATGAATTAGCACATGGTTTGTCTTAAAGCATATTAAAAACACCACATGGACATATAAACAACTTTAAAAGCTGGATTTTCACCACAGGGGGACTTTGCACAGACATGATGGTAAGTAATCAATGACATGGATTTTTGGGTGAACTATTCCTTTAAACAATCTGTCAAGCTTTTAAAACAACTGAAAACTGACATCAATGCACTGATATTCCTCATTTGTTCTTCACATTCTTCTCTTGTAGTTTTTGTATTGTGTTGAATGGACTAAAGAAAACAGCTGAGGAATCTTTTGTTGCACTTTGTCTGATATTTCCTAGCACAGCAAGATCTGTGGCCTGCTTCTCTGTAACAATGTTACACAATGTTGATGCTCTGGATCTGTGTGCAGACGGGACAGGCGGGGAACTGCACTCGCACCAAGAACAAATGGGCAGGTTAAGCTTTTTTCCTCTCACAAAGAGAAAAGGACAGAGAAACTCCAAAAAAAAAAAGTGATTAAAACAAATGCAAACATGAAGACATTAAAGTTGCACTATGTAACTTTTAACCCTCTAGCAGTTAAAAAACAAACAAGCATTCATTTTACAGAAGAACATTGTTTTGGTTGTGCTTTGGCTCTGTGTGTTTGTGCGGATTAATATGGTTATCTTACTGCTCATAAAACATTCACTACTCGGCTTAAAAGATAAAACAAGTTTAGATGGAAAGGATCTCAAGCTGACTAGCTGATGATGTTACTGTTATCCATTAATAGAATTGATAATAAATTCCAGAACAACAACAACCATAATGAAATAAGCCTTCACAATAGATAATGCTTTACAATGAACACTGTTAGAGAGCTACATATGGTAATTTATCTATTGAATAAAATACCTTACTCGCCTGCTGAGTAATAAAACGAAATATGATATGACGAAACAAGCACTGGCGAGTGACGTATGAACGCAATTTCCCGCAAAAATCATCCCAACAGGTCTCAAATATAAACACTTATACCATATTTACCATAGTGAATCAGGGTAAGACAAAAAAATTAAAACTTATTGGAAGAAAGACTGAGGGTGTATTGACTCATTATTTAAATGTTGTTAATTTTGAACAACAAAAAAAGCTACATAGTGCACATTTAAATATAGAAAGCAGCAATCGTGATCTCCAAGCGCCAGAAAAGTAACACTTCAGTTACACAAGACAACATGTCAAGGCAAGAGTCCTAATCAAACTCAACAAGAGGAAACAAATTCTGTCAAAATCTTCCCTTTTATTTGGTGCCAAGGCAGGCCAGTGGCTCTCACTCACTCTCTATCGTTTGTTATAACTCCCAAGACTTGTCCATCTGCACCAGTCACATCAACAATCAGCAAACACAAGTCCTTCACAGAAGGAACTGACATGTCTAGACCTACAGTTTGTACGCTTGGAAAAGAGTGTTGGAAAAGAAGTGCTGCAATAGTGTGTGCGTGTGTGTGTGTGTGTGTGTGTGTGGACCTTGAGCAGATAAAGTTCCCTGTACAGCTGCTTTGGCCAGCAGATGCACAGAAACATCTGTATTAACCTCTGGCAGTGTCCCAAGGGCAGCCCGCTGAGAGCAGGAATGCTAGGAAGGCCCTTCCACAGAGCAAGAGACAGAGAAAGAACAGAAAGACATGGAAAACGGGCACAAAAAAGAAAGGAATAAGACAGCTGCTGAAAGGAAGGCCCTTTGCTTAGGAACTCTGCATAATGTTTTAGCACAAACAGCTATCTCGTAACTGACCGTCTCACAATTGCACTGAACATTTATTAGTGAAATGAGATCACATATAAATCGTCCCACATTTTAGTGTCAGTGATTTGTCCTGCTACAGAGTCGTCATGTCATAACTATAATTATGAGATGGCAACCCGTGACGTTCTGCCCGGAGCTGTTCACGTCCTCAGACTCGGATTTATGCATTTCTATGTCAGCACTATCAAGAAGTGAATCTGCAGCAAACTAAAATATACTTCAATATCATATTGAAAGTTGTATGACATGAGTTTAAATATATTTTAATTATACATTTGTAATGATGAAGATGCAACTTTGTACTTTTAAAATATGTGACCCTGGACCACAAAACCAGTCACAAGGGTCAATGTTTTGAAATAGAGATTTATACATAATCTGAAAGCTATAAATAAATAAACTTTCCATTAATGTATGGTTTGTTAGGATAGGACAATATTTGGCCGAGATACAACTATTTGAAAATCTGGAATCTGAGGGTGCAAAAAAAATCAAAACATTGAGAAAATCGCCTTTAAAGTTGTCCATTTATGTTCGCGGTTGTGCTGCATTCACTCACAAAAATAAATGTTTTATATATTTACGGTAGGAAATTTACTAAATACCTTCATGGAACATGATCTTTATCTAATATCCTAATGATTTTTGGCACAAAAAAAAAAAAAATCGATAATTTTGACCCATACAATGTATTGTTGGCTATTGCCACAAATATACCAGTGCGACTGGTTTTATGATCCAGGGTCACATATATGAACTTTATTTGTAAAATAAGTAAATCAGTTCAGCCTTCTCTCAGAAATATGTCTTCAATCTTTTGAAGCTCAACAGTGTGAATCAACTATACTGTGCGAAAAGAGCAGCTTTTCTGCAACACCTTTTGTGGCCCATGTAAGAAAGTCAAATGGGTTTAAAACAACATGAGGATGAGTAAATAATGACTGCTGCAAACTACTACAACATGCAAAAACAAATGCTGTAATTTGTTTATTTAAAAACAACTGTCATTAAAGTGAGATTCAAACTTGTGAAATATTATACTCCGTGCCACATCAGCTCATGTTCACTGAGGAACTAAGGCTCCTTTTGTCCTGAAATCCTAGAATCCCCCCTGAATATTTTCCATGACAGAAATTGTTAATAGTCCGGGGAAAATGATAAATACAAGTTTATTCTTCCAAGACGCAAGCATGCCACATAAAACACAGCAAAACAATGGTATGATGTGTCCACTTGTGAATGTGCATTGAGTAAGACACATTAACAGATTTGCCTATCACGTCATACTTCCCCAACAAGGCTTCTGATTATCATCACTATAAAACATTATAAACCAGCCAAGAGCCTGAGTGTCCCCGGAGATCTGTGTGCATGTGTGTGAGTGAGGCAGAAAGCAACCTCCATGAGTATTAACCATTGTTGTAGTGAGACATTAGAGAGTTAGTGTGTTAACGAGAGGCTCACTGATACACACACACACACACACACACACACACACACACACACACACACACACACACAAATACACAGGTATCTACATTCACCAAAACTCAGGAGATTCACAACACAAGGTTAAAGGGACAGTTCACTCAAAAAAAGGAAGATTGTCATATAGCAGAATGTTAAGGCGGCTAAAAATACATGCAATTAATTTATACAATGTCTGGAATAGGCCCACATATCTACGTTAAAGGAATAACGTTAAAAATGTCAGAGTGATACAACAGTCCTAATATCATAACGAGGAAAAAAAGCTCATTTAAAGAAAAAAAAAACCTTATCTAGCAGTTTGGCATTATTTATATTGTTGTGATATAATATTTCAGCAAACCTGCTTCGCTGATTCTTAATCTTTTAAAAGTCATGCAGAACCATGGGGGGGGGGGGGGGGGGGTCATTTCATAGCTTGTAAAATGTCATGTGGTGCAACTCCCCAAAAACTTAAACTTTTTAAAAAATATTTATTATTATTATTATTAAAGTCCCCCTGTAGTCAATAATTGTATCCTATAAAACTCATCTTTGATCATCAAAATGGCATATTGAAATGTTTTTTCCTTTGAAAGATGTTTTTGTCATGCATTAAAGGGGTGATATAATGCCCTTTTCACAAGATGTAAAATAAGTCTCTGATGTCCCCAGAGTGTGTTTGTGAAGTTTTAGCTCAAAATACCCCAGATATTTTTATACAGCATGTTAAAACTGTCACTTTTTGAGGGTGGGCCAAAAAGCACCGTTTTGTGTCTGTTCCTTGAAAAGCAAATGAGCTTCTGCTCCCGGCACAGAGGGCGGAGCTTCAACAGCTCGCACAGACATGCACTGAAAATGTCAAAAACTTTTAGCCTTTTATATTCAAATCGGATTCAGACAAACAGCAACATTACACACTAACTAAAGTTAAAAAAGTGAAATCCTAATCAACCACCCCTTTAACTTGAATGTAACTTGAATAACTTGAATGTAACTCTACACCCTTGCCTCATTTAGTATATGCGGTTCTATGGATATGCAAATTAGCCCCGCCTCCACTCACTCACACCAGCTCAGAGATCCACTCGTTGACGACACATTGACGTCAGAAACAACAGCGATTTCAAACCGAGTTTTTGAGATCACTGAGATCACTTTGGTTCACTACAGAAAATGCTCAGCAAAGGTGTTGACTTTTGAATTCATAAAGTATATTAAAAACACCACATAGACATATAAACAACATTAAAAACTTGATTTTCACCACAGGGGGACTTTAAGATTTTATAACTCAAATGTATTCAAGGTGTAAGGAAAATATGTTATTACCCTTTACATGATGGTAACACAACATGACTTGTAAAGAGTCGTTTTCTTGAAAATGGTATTTTAAAAAATAGTAACCTGTACCTTTTGGTGTTTCGTGACATGAGGGTGAATCAGAGTCGGTGAATCATCAGAGTTTCTTAATCATCTCTAAACATCTGCTAAGTATTAATGCTAAAACACACATTCATTCACCTTTATTCGCTATGTTTCGAAGTGTGGCTCATGATGCCCGGAGCTGTGTTTTATTTTACGAATCTTCCCGAGACTGTGATGTAAATGTGACCTATTAAAAGAAGAGGAATCTATTAGAGGCTTAATAGCTACCAACCCCCCCACACAAGTGTGGTATTAAGTCTTTCTTCCTTCCTCTCTCTCATCCATCCATCCATCTATCTGAGATTCCACTTGCACGCTAGCCAGAGGACTGCATGAGAGCGAGCGATGACTAACGCTCTAAATAACGCATTAGTGCGGCTGAGAGACGGAAAACAGACCCATAAAAAAACTGATGGGGTAATGACGTCTCTTTCTCGTGGCAGGTAGCAGACGGGCCTTTCCCAGCCGACGGGACTCTCAGCACGGGGTCGGCCGATGTGTGGAAAGTGTCGGGGTGCGTTGTGGTAACGGCGGGGGTCAGGTCAGGTCAAACTCATTTCACCCCACTCCATCTTACTCTCAGACTGCTGGAAGTTGATTTTGACTAAACTGGTGAAATGCACCTGGCTTTTGAGACACTGTTGGTCAAAGCTAAATTCTTGGTCTGTTCCAAAACATAAGCCGCTTTCCGACCAAGTAGTTATAGGAACTTAGTTCTAGGAACTGTCCACTTCTAAACAGTTCTATGAACTTCTCTCCCCCAAACTCGGTTTTGCTGTTTGCGTTCGCACTGGCCAAGTGGCCATAGGAACTGGTAGGAGGGGTAAGGGAGTGACACAAGCACGGCGACTTTTATTTTGACGGCGCGACGGACCTTTATTTTGGCAGCGCTGAGAACGCCAGAGCAAACAATGCTCGCATTCTCTGTGTTTATTAGTTAGCGATCTGTCTAACAGTACTGTTTAATATCTTATCAGATAGAACTGTTATAGAAAGTAGACACTAGACAGTATATGAAAAAAGGTTATTAGCCTATGCCGTGTGGTTGATGTCCAGTGTTGCTAGCTGGGCAGATAAACATAATCATGTTTGGCTTGGTCCCCTCAAAGTTGCGTTGGATTTTCTCTTCAGCATAAAGGTTTAGAGACCCATCTATCACTGTTTTCCATGTCTGTATAGTTAGTTTATGGAGTAAATATATAGGCTATAATCTGTGTGTTTACATTCTAGCTGTTTTAAAAATGGCGGGTGCTGGTGTTTTGCGTGCGTTCGGTCATCAGCGTACACTAACGTCACGGGTAGAGTAGGACCCAAATTAGTTCCTACAAATGTTCCTAGTTCCTGCGGTGCGAACACGCCGACATCCGGGTACTTTAGCCAATAGTTCTAGGAACTGTGAAAAGGTTCCTCCGGTCGGAAAGCAGCTATAGATGCACATCCGAATTGAGGAATGTTTCAACAGGTAGGCAACATCATTGTGATTGCCTTATAAGATACTGTAGGCTACATTAGTATGGCTAAGATCTGATTCTCATCATTCATTATAGTTAATTGTGTTTGACGAAATATAGCCTACTTATACAACAGGGCTGTTGGATGCTTGAATCTGATTGGTTGACGAACGTTCTAAGGTGTGAAATTATTTTCAGGGAAACGCACGGCTAAAGTAGTTCACTTAATATCACTTCGCCAAATGATTTCAGTTATTTCAAAGGTCAATGCAAGCCAGAATTACAGGTCTGGCTGTGGACATGCCTGTATGTGTCCTGACGCGCCAGGATAGGGACACCTCATCTAAAAATGTAACTTCGACTTTAAAAGAATGAACTACAAAGTGGTCTGACAGACTCAATTAAAGACAACGTTGATATCCGCCGTGCTCATGAATATGGGAACCTTGGTGAAAAAGAAGTGCACTTAATTGTTCGAAATGTACACTTTCTTCAAATATTTAAAGATATATATTTTTTAAAAGCTGTACTTGCAGCTAATATTCTGTTATATTTCTGAAATAAAAGGATCCTTAAGTGTCCTTAAAGAGAGTACACTTTCACGACACTGTGCACTTTAAAAAATGCACTTTGTAATAATTTCAAAAAGAAAAAAATGTTATAGTAAATTTTAAATCATTGTGTTTTAATAGGCTAATCTTTTGTTGTGCTTTAAATAAGTTTATTTTGATGTGTTGATTAACATAGTAAAACAAATGTTATATTTGCATTTCATATTTTTTTATATATATTTTTAATGTAATAAATTGCAACTTCATAATTTCAAATGTGTAAATAAAAGTATATATAAAATATATGACATACAAGTTTCAATAAAAATGACATTAAATTATATTTTAGTTTACCATAAATGCTTATCAGTACATTTTGGCAATACACTTTAATTGTATTTCAATAGACAATACAAGTAATTATGTAATTACAAATAAAGATGTACTTAAGTCCTACTTTAAAAAAAGCACTCTCAAGTTCAACTAATTGCATAATTGCATACATTTTCATTTAATTGCTATTAACATGAAATTAAGTGTCTGAAAACATTACATTCAGTCCTTAAGTATATCTATTATTTCTGTAATAAGTGAATTTTAAAAGTTGTTTTTCACAAGGGACACTGAAGACACTATACCTTCTAATGTAGGTCTATCTTCTTTTTTTTTTTCTTTTTTTTTTTACCAGTACATCATTAATCACACAAAAGGCAAAAGACGTAAAGAATGCATCATCAAAGATGTTTAGACCATTTTTCTAAAAGTATTTTGAGATACTTGATGGTCACCATCTACTTAAAGTCCTTGGAAAAGAGCAGCCTGAACATTCTGCTAGGCATCAACATTGAGTTGAGCTATCATGTGCTTTTATTTAATTAGTATCCGAGTGCCTGTAAATCACACACTGAATGTTCTAGATCCCTGAGCGTTCACACGCCCTTCGCAGTGTTGACTGTTCACTATTGCGTGCGGCGTGTTGCATTTACATTTTACATACATGCCGTAAGCCATTTACACAGCTGGGATTTTTACTAAGTTGACTCAGAGATAAAATGTCCCGTGCCCTGGGGTCCAAACTAATCAGAGACCCACCCACTTACACACTACACACGGCGCATAGTAACATCTCTGTTATCACTAAACCTAACAAGACGCAGGCCCTTTAAGGGGAACTCAAATGACACAACATATCTGACTTACACAACTAGAGCTGGGAGATATACTCAGTATTATGATGAATATTAAAATAGTCTGATTAAAACTTAAATTGTAAAATTCGCACACTTAAAGTGATAGATACCAAAATTGTTCCAAATTTGGATGAATTTCTTTCTTCTGCTGAACACAAAGAAGATATTTTTAAGAATAGACAACCAAACAGGCCCAAGGTCCCATTGACTTCCATATATGGAAAAAATACTATGGAAGTCAATGGGGTCCAACAACCGTTTGGATGCCGACATTCTTCAAAATATCTTCTTTTGTGTTCAGCAGAAGAAAGAAACTCATACAGGTTTGGAACAACATAAGGGTGAGTAAATGACAAAAATGTTACACTTAAGTGTCCTTTTATTTTATTAATATTATATTATCTGCAAGTACAGTTGTTAAAAATTCAATAATATTAAGCACACTTCTTTTTCACAAGGGTAGACATATTGAATATCATCAAAAGGCAACAAAACTATATCTTAAACATTACTCAAGTCACAAACATGTAACTCAGAAATGGCTGGCTCTATAAAACTCTGAAAGCCAAGTACAAAGCCTTTGCCTCCAGTGTTACTACAAACAGTTTAAGCGAGTCACACCTGCGCTGAATTGAAATCCACTTTATTTGACAGACGAAAAAAGATTCATTCTCTTGGAGCAGCGAGACACCCACATGTCTGTCGTAAACTGTGCCCCAGACTTATGAAACATTTGTAGGTATAAAGAGGGTCTGGCCATGTCAAACAAAGCTTCTTTAGAGCCTGTCGTTCAGCAGACCTCCCCACCGTGCTTCAGAGGAGTATCTGTGAAATCAGATCCACAACTGTTGTCATAATATTTTAGAAGGGGCGAATGCCACCCAGCGTCATTCAGAAGGCAAGAGTACGAATAATCAAGATGGAGGGCAAAAGGTGTACACTTTCTTTCAGTCATTTATGAGAAACAATTAGGTTGCTTCATCTGAAGAAGTAGTCTAACAAGTTGAAATGTATATGTAGGTAAGAAGACAAAGGCAGTTTAACAGAGTAAATCTGTTTTAAAATGTCCATTCACTTACTGTATGTTTTCACTGTATCCCAGCTAATGTCCAAAGAACATTTAGCAAACGTTTATATTAAGTTATGAAAATGTTATTTCTGAATGTTGAAAATGAACGTTTTATGCGAACGTTAAGAGAACATTCCATTTTATCATTTTGCACGTTCATTTTGAATGTAACATTTAAAAAGCGTTAATGAATATCCAACCTTCCGTGAATGATGTATAAGTTACGTTTTTGTGGTACTGTTTTGAGAGCATTATTAAACAACAGATAACCTTCAACGAATGTTCTATAGAGCGCAACAGTCGGGTTTCCGGAAGTAAAAACTCCATTCATTTTCTGCACAGAGAAATTGATTTTTTATGATAACTTACAGTATACACCTTTAAAGACTGCCCTACTGTGAGCTATGAGATTGATAATCGATAATATTTGCTTTTGTTGAAGCCATTAACCAGCATTATTTCAACTTAGTTTTAATTTCATGTTTAACAGCGGAATTTGTGGTGAAAAACTACATTACCCATGATGCTATTGAAAATTACACCAATCAGAAAGTCGAAACAAGCAAAACAAGGCAAAAGAGCTGTTTAGCTCCGCCCACTCCCATGAAGCATTGAAAAGTACATGATCGGGTCGGTCTCTCTACGTTCTCAAAATACTTAAATATTTGAATATAAAATTTAAAACATAGACATTTTTACTTAACATATATTGTTTTTATATATATAATCAACATTTGTAAATGAGTAGTTTTATATTTCTCCATTATTTTTAGTATGATTATGCTGTTCGCAATGCATCATGGGATTGTAGTTCTTTCCAACTCTAAAACCGTCACACAGTCTTGAACCTTCGTATTTTTGTTCGATTTTCAAATACTTTTTTGCTTCAAATCAAAGTTTGTAGTGTTATGATTCACCTTGTAGCTGGTTGGCTTGGTTCATGGCTTATAACGCTTTAACGAAGACTATTTTGAAATTCGAGACATGAATGGAAAAAAATACTTCCGGAACCAGCACTGCTGAAAAAGTGGACTAGCACTAATTCACTCTATAACCATTACTGTAATAATCATAACTTTGAGAGAACCTTGCCAGAACATTAGCCAAAGTTCTGAGAGTGTTTCCTGTTAGCTGAGATGAATCCATTTATTCAGAGAGAGAGAGAAAAGAATATTAAACATTAAATATGCGTTCGGTTATGTAAAGAGTTGGAATTTGTTCTAGATCATAAGCATGATGGCATTCATACACAATAAATGCTGTCAAGTCACTGACTGGCTTGGCACTAAGGAAGCCAAGACACAGATACTGACACTTCTGTTGCTTCTGAAACATGGCATGTGTTCATAAAATTGTAAAACGCTCGCCAGTTCTCAAATTGGCTCCGAAAAGATTCAATAAGTCTGATCAAATCACGAGGTTCAGGCACTGAACTCACAAAGCAGCTTTTCTTTCACAGAGAACATGCTGCGAATGCATCGTGAAGACATGCATTTGTTTTAGCAAAGCCATGACACAGAAAATCAGATCCTGTAAAAGTGTGCTCTATTTTTCTTTCTTTCTTTTAATAAAATGCATGAATAAGGTTTCTGATTGAAGAATAAAACTTTGCAAGTTACAAGAGAGAGCGATGTTTTCTTTACTGAGAGGATCTCTAACAAAAAAAATACCCCAAAAAAATCTAAATATGGAATTTCATAATTTTATCGGATTTGGGGAAAACCCCATTCCAGTAAACATTAAAAAAAATCTTTAGATGTTATTGGATCGCATATGGTTTTTCTGTGAACTCTTTTGTTTTCCTTGTGTTCGCTTTGCTTATGTGAAACATCTTTGTTATGATCGACTGTCAGGTTTATGTATCACAGATTCAGCGAAAGAAGCAAAACCCTTATATCGTATGGCATTCATGCAGTGTTCTGTGGGCCTAATACAATATAGGAACTATGTAACCACCATTGTGAAAATTAAGTAAATATATACATGTCTGCACATTCTTTCTGCAAAATGCCCAAGGGTGAAGTCTCTGTTGACATTGTAGCTTATTTAATATAAAAGGTGTGCTGTGGCAGTTTGGTTTGGTTGAACGGAGTGACTACAGCAGGTTGTTTGATTAAAAGCTGATGTCTCTCCTCGGGAAGAGAGAAAGCAGAGCAGAAAGAAAGAGAGGCAAGCCTCTGTGGTCAAATCCATCTGTGTCAGTGCTTGTCCAAAATAGGCACAATACAGCAGTCCTCTGGATAATTACACATTTCAGAATAGGAAACACTGTCACCTCCCTCTTTGTAGACATATACTCACATTCACACACACACTAGTCATTTTCAGATTAATCATTTCTTTTAACCCTTAAATGCATGAATGTTTCGCCAATCATTATTACATATCCGGGACTTTAGCGAACCGGATCTATATCTAACACGGATGGATCTCCACCTGTTGTGATAATATAAAACTCTCCTGATATTAGAGTAATAATTACAGAAGAATAAAATAAAGCACATTTTGTTAACTTTTGGAGCTTGGAAGGGTTCAGTTTGAGCAGATGTTTAATACCATCATCACTGTCTTCATCAGAGCTCATTTTCCAGTACATTCAGCATCTGCTCATATTCGCCATCTCAAACATATTCTCAAAACTATCATTTTTAAAATCTTCCAAATCAATATTTTGATCACTGACAGCTTCTTCTCCAGATCCACCATCAAGTGACAGAGACACTAATATTTGATTGAGTTCAGTACTTGCTCTGCAGTAAATCACTGAGCCATTTCAAGTTTTGCTGATGATTCTTCCTATTCTTTTGTTTTCTGCCTGCGGTAACTATGAGTGAAATATCACTTCATCATTGTGTATCAGACATTGCCACCTTGAGGAATAAAGGTGAATTACACTTCTTCAGTCACTAAAAAAGGTATACTTACACTGTTCACACCTTGGGTCGTTAGCGACCCTATACAATTTTTACAAAAGCGTAAACAGGCATTCTTTTATAATTTTATTTATTTTTTATTATTATATTGCTTATAATGAATTGATTGAGGAATACTAAGAAGGTTGATACTTAATCCCAAAATTAGAATTCTGTCCTCATTTCCGCATCCTCATGTCATTCCAAACCTGTATGATTTTTTTTTTTTAAATCTCTCTTTTTTTAATATTGTATTTGTATATGCAAAATATCTTTTGTGTTCCATGAATAAAGAAAGTCATACAGGTTTGGAACAACAGGAGGGTAAGATGGCTTTATAGTGTCAGCATGAAATGGAAGTTGCGATATTCTTTTCTTCCCTATTGTGACGTATATCAGTGTGAAACAGCTTCTGGAACAAGAACAAATGTAGGGCGGGCTTGATTTTGTCCATGGGGAATTGATTGGATGGTTGTGGTTTGCTATTGGTGGGTCTCCTGTGAGTGACAGGTTGCCCCGCCCTCACTCCATCACTAAACACATCATCAGAGAAGAGATGAGATGTTGCTGCAAGAGGTTATTTTGATTAAAGATTACGAGGGCACATGAATTTAAATATTATATATATATATATATATATGATGTGCATGAATAAATCATTTATAATAAATACTGCCGTATCCCATGGTGACTTTAAGAAGAATTCAGATCACCACTAAACTATTACATCCAACCCATTTTGCCAATAAACAGCGTTACAAATCACACCCTTAACAACATAACTGCTCTTATCAGACAATAAATCACACTTCGCATGGCAGTGTTGTGCTAGTGTGCAGATGATGACGCTTTAATGAGGAAACTAACAGGCTTGTTGATAAGACAAGCCAGGTACTTATGAAACATTCAGCCAAGCCAAGTTAGGCAGTGTCAAAGATTACACTTTACGTGGAGGTAAAGGTGGATGACTAAAAACTACTTTAATGGTGACCTGGGACCGTTCGTGTGTTGCCAAAAAATACAAGAGTCATTATTACAGTTATTGTTTTTATAATAAAACATTGGAACTACTGTAGCTACCATGGTGGTAAAAACAGACATTAATCAAAGTGAAAATATTCTTAACACTATGTAGGCCTATATATTATGTGTCATAGTTTTATAGTAGCAACAATAAATGTTATTGGCAGAAACTATGGCTACCATGATCATTTTGCTTTTTTGTAAGGGTTATTCCATTGTCGCTTTTGTATGCAAGAATATGTGTGAGCGGCCCCATAGGCTTCCTCACTGCTGAACAAACGAGTCATGAGACGTACTTTGCACTTAGCAAAACACTTGTGCCTCTGTCAGCTGATATCATTACTGCAGAGAAAAAAAACTGAAGATAAAGAGACTGTTGAGCTCCCAGACAGCCAACCCTGAACACCTGAATATTAGCGAAGGACACAGCTGGCGCTGAGACAGCAGACGCTTGGGAATGCGACAGCGCCATATTATCACTGCCCAAAACACACAATGCAAATATAGGTTTGCGTTCACCAGCATCAGAGGCTTGGAAATCATGCCAAGGTTAAGACGTTCCGCAGATAAGTGGCCTAATAAAATCAAACAAACAATGGAGGAGAGAACTATGCATGCTATTTTGGCCTAGTAACAAATAAAATATCTAAGACTCTCAGGGGGGAAAATCCCCATTCTTTGGCCTGTTATTATTCACTCAGCCCTGTTATTATCTGATTTCTGAGGCAGGTCTTTCCTGTCAATGCCAAAAACATGAAGAGACAGAGGATCAATCGGAGTAAATGTTTTAATGCAAGTTTTGACTTAAAAAGTGCTATTGTTTGACCGGACTATCAGATGTAATCTGATTTCACATTTAAGCTCTGCAATTTCATTAGATGCTCTTTGTCTTGCAAAATCAGTTGCGCTATTGGAACCACACTTTGTGACAAGTTCTTTGTCAAAAACATTTTTCAACAAACATTTTTAAGAATTATGCAGCTTTATTTTGTTTCTTGTAAAACTATCAAGTTTGATCCCAAAATATGTGGTGCCTCAATAATAGGGTGCAAAGGGACTAAAGGCCCCTGGATGTGATTTTCTCCTAAAACACTTTCATTTTTATTTCCATCATAAGTCCTTAGCGTGTTCTTAAAGGGATAGTTCACACAAGAATGAAAATTATCCCATAATTTACTCACCCTCAAGCCATCCTAGGTGTATATGACTAAAAGACTTTTCAGCCAGAACGCGACTCGCATACAGCCGTTACCGGAAGCCAGTGATTATAGTTTATAGTTATAAATATGGATATTTTTCTTACAAAAACCCATCACTTCAGAAGCTCTTTATTTACCCACTGGAGCCGTATGGAGCCCTTTTATGGTGGGCTTTTTTTTGGGCTTTAAAATCTAAGGTACCATAAAGCTTGGAAGAACCAGGATTATATATATATATATATCCAATTGTTTTTGACTGAAAGAATAAAGTCATATACACCTAGGATGGCTTGAGGGTGAGTAAATTATGAGATAATTTTAAAAGCCTTAAAGTGCTTTATGGATTTTAATCAAACGATTACTACATAAATATTGTGGCCTGACAGTTTTAGTAAGCAAACTCATGAAGGGGCCTCCATCCGCTAGAAGATATAGTCCCTGCCTGACATAACAGAATGCTGTGATTGGTGAACAGGTGTTTCGCGTCATAGCTGTTCCATATTGTAGAAAATAACACAGCTGCAAGGCCACGCCGACCAATCAGAAGACTAGAACGATCCGGTTTATAAACAAAAATATTCGACCAATCAGTTCACCAATCAGAATCAAGTATCACAGAGCTCCTTAATAAAGTTCATTAAATTGACCCTTTTTTGTCAAAGTCCAATAGTGTTTCTTTTTACTCAAATAATGAAACTCCATCAGTAATGAATTAGCCTATTATCATTACACATTATGACCCAATAAGAGTCTGTACACCATTTGCACTGTAGCCTAAACAAGTATTGATGCATCTTAAATGGTTTCAGTGGGAGAATCACTGGTGGGTGCAGTTTCCTAGGACAATCTAAAGAAGGTTAAAATATGGCATTTGACATCCCAGGACTGTCAGTGCGCGCGTGCCAATCTTACCTAGATTAACAAAACTCATGACCATGTCCGCGTCGTTCAGAAAGTTGTTGTCCTGAAGTGTCGCGATTGGCGGTCCCTGAGTGGTGAAAACGGGCTTGTATGGGTACGAGAAGCCCTCCTCGTCTCCCTCAGTGGACATGGCATTGTACAGATCCAGCATGAACATCGGCGCGGCGTTGTGCTTGCCGTGGAGGTGCGGCCGCGGCCGGTGCGGCAACCCGAGGATTGACAGGATCTCCCGCTGCATCTCCCGGCGCTCCTGGCTCTTCAAGCGCCGGTGGATGAAACTAGAGTGCACCTCGTTGTCCAGAGTAAAGTTTGTAAAGACCGTGTCCGCCAGGACGCAATATCCCCACACGAGCAACAGAACAAGAGCGCTTAAATCCAGCAATGAAACCATGATGAACTTTCGCGCAGAGTTTCACACAAATAAACGAGCCAATCCAAATAGGTGATGAGTGAAACGCTATCGTTGGTATAATCAGTTATTTTGTTCCCACATCTCGCCCTCTCGAGAACGCTCTCAGATTCATTAACGCGCGTATAACCTGTTGCGTTTCTTCAACCTGCGGACGCACAGAGCGCGATGCGGATTCAGTGCAGATGGCCAACTGGAGGAGGAGCGAAGCGGAGATGCGTAAACTCCGCTAGCAAAACGGAGAGTGGGAGGTATGAGGACGCAGGCGACTGATAACGGCCGGGTTATCTCCGTAGATGCTTGTCTAATGATGCGTGGAGGCCGCTTACGCGCTTCATGGATGCCCGTTTTCAGAAATGCACCTGCGGCGACACCATGTTGCCCTGACGCGCGTCTCGCTGCGTAAAGATATTGCAACATGTCAAGGAGAGTGAATTATAATGCTGTTATTAGCTGAAGATCTTGCCTTAGGGTACAGATTACAATCAGAACATCTCAAAAGCAAGGAGTGAACATTGATAAAACACTGGCTGTGAACTACGGGAGGTTTGGTAACCTATGTTTCGAACGACTATAAACTAAATGTGAAGTTTTTTGCTTGAGGAGGTAACCATGGCGATTTTGGTTAGGATCAGTAGGCATTGTTCAGTGCATCGACAAAACACTGGCGAAGAACATTATAGAAGTAGTCGTTTTATTAGTAACCCCCTTCTTGCTGATTTATAAAGCTCATATGTCACAAAAACCCTTTAAACAGTTTTTAAGATGAACTTCAACAGACTGAAATTCCTTGTTACTGAATAATTTGCACGCCTATTACACAACTGCAAGTATACACATGCCTTTGATAGTTTGATCTGAGATGGGAACACCTTTATTCATAAGACACTGGATTTGTGGAGATTAAGATTTTAATTTGAATGACGTCAACTCTTAAAGTCCCACTGTAGTCAATAATTTTATCCCTTAAAACTGATCTTTGATCACAGACGTAGATTAAAGTTTTTTCCTTGAAAAAAAAAACTTCATACCTTAAAATAGCTTGAATGTATACATGTACACCCTTGCCTCATTTAGTATAAGCGGTTATATGAATATGCAAATTAGCCCCGCCTCCACTCACTCACACCAGCTCAGAGATCACACATTGACCTGATTGGTTACAAGGTAGTTTGTGACTTCAGAAAAAGCATTTTAAACATTAAACGCTTGATTTTCAACACAGGGGGATTTGAAGCAAAACTTTTGCTTCAAATATTGCCTCTTTGTGACTTTATAATCAGTGTGAAATGGAAATGCATTGTCTATTTTTTAAATGCACGTTAGACCTTATTGTGGATAATTCATCAGTGCATAATTTTTTCTTTTCTGGGCCTTCTGGTAAAAATGGCAGGCTTTTCTGGTGGCATGTGTAAAGGACTTTTCCAATCATTTAGTCTGCTTAAACCCGTGCCTGCAAGCTCGCGTTCACCTGCAAAGCTCGTATCTCAACATCAAATCAACAACCAATGCAAAGAACCAACATTTTTTTTCTTTATCGATAATTCATTACACTTGGATGTGTGTCACATATGGAAGAAAATATCTGTTGCTTCTCTTTCATTACATCTTTAAACTATAACTCTTCATGCAGTGCTTTATAAAAACAAACATGAAAATATGTATGTATGGAATAATATATAGTTGTTTTTAAACAGGTAGGCTACAGATCCCAGGTTACATCCTTAACTAATTAACTCAAATAATAAATCAAAACATTACCCACGTTAATTGTCAAATTACTTTTTTTTTTTTTTATTTCCTAAAACATACACTTCACCAATGGTCTTTGAAGGGCCTTTCGAAAGAGATTCAGATGCTGCTCACCTTTGTTTGACAAATCTGAGCACATTTGAGACATTGTTGAGATCGCTTCTAAGGGTGTGTTCACACTTGAAGTTCGGTTCTCTTGGTTCTTTTGTTCTGGACCAAAAAAAAGAAAATAATACATTTAGTCCTGGTTCGCTTAGCGTTCAACGCTGTCTTTTTTAGCGGCAACCTAAAGGCCTGTTCACACCGGGACGAATTTCACGCGCGATATTCGCCGACGTTTAACGCCTCGTGACTAAACAAAGGGCGCAATGTAAGTGTGCACGTCGGCGCGAAAAACGTCACGCGTAAAAGCGTCATTTTTTTAAAAAACGCCTCGGGTTCGTTTTTTTGGTTTGACGCGCCGCGTCAAAAACTATCCGACCAATGAGATTGCCGCTTTTGTTCACGTGTCTGGAGCTTCTGAAGTTACAGTAAAACACAACTTGGGGGCGCTCAAACACAAAACGGTCTTGCCGAGCACACATACGTAAAGGCGAAGAAGATATACACCAAGTAGCGTCTACACTGCCGGGAAGAAATAAGACGAGGAAGATGCAAGGCAAGATGATTGTAGAGCTGCTGGTCTCGTTGGTGTCGGAACATAAAGAACTATATGACAAACGCGACAGCGACTACAAAAATCTTGATAAAAGAGAACTGTTATGGAGTGGTTTCTGTTTTACATTAAAGGGGGGGTGAAATGCTATTTCATGCATACTGAGTTTTTTACACTGGTAAAGAGTTGGATTCCCATGCTAAACATGGACAAAGTTTCAAAAACTAAGTTGTACGTTTGAAGGAGTATTTTTGTTCCAAAAATACTCCTTCCGGTTTGTCACAAGTTTCGGAAAGTTTTTTTCGAGTATGGCTCTGTCTTACGTAAGATAGGGCGGAATTTCCTTATATGGGTCCTAAGGGCACTTCTCCGGTAAGATCGCGCCCACGCGCGCACTCGTAGACTAGAGCAAGAGAGTGAAAGCAGTTCGCCATCAAAGCGCCCTGCCCGGCTTTTGGGAAGTCAATGTCACCAAAGAAGTGTGTTTTTGGTTGCCAGGGCAAGACAACCCTGCACAGATTCCCAAAGAACCCAGCGTTAAGGAACCCGTGGATGGAGTTTGTTTTCCTGAGCATAAACGGAGTTGTGTAACTGTTAGACTGTTTGTTCCCTGCATTTCGACGATGATTGTTTTATAAACAAAGCCCATATCGACGGATTTGCAGATCATCTAATGCTTAAGGATCGAGCAGTCACAATGATAAAGATTTGCGGTCGTGCGTTGGAACCGGACGGTGAGTAAAACTGTTTGTTGAACAAATGTCTCTGTGTGTTGTCACTAGCTCGGCGCGTTAGCACAGCTAAGCTTCGCCCACAGGGCCCGCCCCCAGCCGCTCGTTTTTCGCCGGAAAGACTCGGTACAGTCTATCTTTCTGTTAAAAATTTAATAAAACAAAAGACTTTTTGGAGATATGAAGGATGCAAGATTACTCTATAGGTACTCAAGATTAACAGGAGATTGAGTGAAAATGAGCATTTCACCCCCCCTTTAAGCGCCATCTAATGTCAGGGAATGAATTTGCATGTTCACTCGGCTCATCGTCAGCGAAAATCGCTTGGGTGTGAACACAAAAAACGCATTGAAAAACGCTGGCGAATAACGCGCGCCGATATCCGTCCCGGTGTGTAGGGCCCTTAAAGATACAAAACAAAAAACAGCATTTATGATGTGTATTTTGTGACGGAACTTGCCGAACATCCAAAACAATGCTGTGTGCTGGGATAAATGTGTGTAGATATGATGGGAAATTATGGAGCTGACAACGCGTGAAGAGCCTATAAATTGTGTAAAGGAGTAAAATCCCTCCATCACACACACAAACATAATTTCTGATGCCTGTACCAAACTGTGATGGGAAATATTGCGACAATGAAGAGAAAAATCAGGTATGGTTGAGCATTCTGTCCTTTTTAAGGTCGCGTTTTGTGACATCGTGTCCTGTTTTTGGTTTGTCTTTGGTCCATGTTGCTTTCATATTTCATTCGAACCACACCAGAATTCGTTTGGAAGCGGACCGAGACCCATCTTTTCAGATCGGTCCGCATGTTTGGTGCGCACCAGGGTTCAGATGGCAGCGTTCACACTTTTTCAAATGAACCGCACTAACAGAGCAATCGCACCAGAGCCTGAACCTGCCAAGTATGAACACACCCTAACTCTAGAGGAATCACTTGTGACATTTGGGTCTTTTTCTCAAGGGGGAAAAATATGAGACACAGACGGCTAAGCAAAAGTTTCCTTTTAATCTCATTGCTGTTAAAGAGAAACAATGAAGGTGCTGCTACAGAGAACTCCTCCTTGATTTATATAAATGCTCATAATGACTGATGTATGGACTCAGATGGTGGACAGCTGTAGTGTAAGGGCCAATCCCACATGCTCCTTATGGCTCACCACCTCTTAAACACTCATTTTAATGTGATGCTTCTGAAGCTCACCTACACTGTTTATTCTGTCACCCAGCCACAGTAACCTCTCCAGTTAAGAGCCATGTGTACAAGTGTACAGTTGAAGAGATAGGCCTGTTGTTTTCATAACCAGCTTTGCCTTGAGCACAGGTGTCAGGTACACTCATTAAAGTGGATTCAGCGCCAGGGGAACAGGGCGGTCCCAGATGTGAAACAACAGCTGCTTCGATTTAGCTTTCGGGAAGATGGATGGAGAGGAAGTCGCTCTTTGCTTTACGCCCCTTATTGTGTTCATTTCTTATTTAGGAATACTTTCAGTCCTTTGATTTGCAATGAAAATAAATGTGGCTCATCCATCTGCATTGTGTTTTCTTGCGCTCAATATCCGTTTGTACCTCGATCAGTGTTAAATACCTATTAGGAGTAGCCTGAACCATGTCAACAGCGCTTTCCGGTTCCATTAGATGGAATCAGTGAATGGCTGCAGGTGTTTACATTGAGGCAGCGTCTGATTGCGGACTTAAAAGGAAGGGACATGATTTCAGTTAAAACTGTCCTCCATCCCTATATGTGGGAGCCAGGGCCCCCCGGTCCCCCTCTCGGCCCAACAGAGAGCTGTCATTCTGGGGAAGGACAATAGGAACAGACCCCCCTTTGTTCCAGCTCCGGTGGCCCTTGTGACCGGCACAGTAAACAGCGGGCACAGACTGATTTGCCGGCCTGGATAGCCACACTGAGGAGCTTTTGACCGGGGGAAGTTAAGCAGAACAGCACCCTGATATCTCTCTCTTTCAAGCACAGTCTCTCTCTCACCCTCACTCACCCTCTTGAAAACAGACTTTTATTAGCAGGGAATGTACACAAAAGCCAGCCATTTACGCAAAGGAGATGAGGAAAGATGAAAACAATGCATGAGTGTTTACGCTCATGTTAAAAAGGGCACTGTCACTCATGTTCTGAATAATACTTAAAGGGATAATACACCCAAAAGTGAAAATGATCTCATCATTTACTCACCCTCATGTCGATACATAGGCCTATGACTTTCTTTCTTCAGATGAACTCAAAGTTAACACACATAGCAATCGCAATGGTAATCCATACAAGCCAAGTAGAAGGATCAATGTCTTTTTAAACAAAAGTTGATGTGTGTGAGAAAAACATGTTTTGCTATAAATTATGGACATGGCATCTGAGGTCTAGGCCTATTTCTCGTTTTTCTCAGTTATTTTGCTTTGTTTCCATATTCAATCATAGGCTCGTTCTTATGTACTAGAGCACATTCGCACATGCACACTCTTCAGAAATGACGCTTTAAATGTCTTGACCAACTAAAAGACATAAATGACATTTGTGTATGTATTCTAAATAAAAGATACAGGTTGTACTGAATGTCAGCTTGCTTATTTTGCTCAAGATAAGGATTTATTAAGTCAACATGTCATGCAAACAAGAAACTGCTTCTAACCACAGGTCGAGAGCTGTCGTTCAGACCACACAACTTTGCGATGCTGTTTGCGAATGTTCGTTAGAACAATGGTTTCAGGGAACACCAACTCGTTGAACTATCCTGATAATGACGGAATTTGCAACCATAGTTGGCTAACGATGCTTTTGGGAAATGCTCCCCAGTCCGTCGAGGTCAGACGCAAAGAAGTATTGGCACTTGGTTAAAAAGGTATTAGATCTTGCATGTCACTTGCCCAAATGCGACACGACAAGTTTGAAAAACATGGCCACAAATGAGATATAAGAGCTACAACAAAGGGCATGATTATAATTGAATGATGACTTAAATTAGCTTACTGTACATTTCAGTTTATACTTCATAAAAAGCTTTCGTAGGGCTTCAGGCCTATATGTTGTTACCATCCACTTTCCTTGTATTGAAAACAGATGCTTAGACAGCTGGAAATACATGGGGGTGATTAAATGATGACAATATTTTCATACATTAGACATTCTGTGATTACTTGTCATGTTGTTACACAGCATTTTCCTGACAATACAGGCTTAGCCAATACCCTGATCACATGAAGCAAAAATAATGAAGCTTTCCTGGTTGTTTACACAGTATGGATGACTCACATTGCAACATGTTTTAAAAGCAAGATAAAAAAAGGTCACAGTTCTTCTCAGTCTAAACAAGCTCAAACTGTTGAGTGATGTAAATTTGAGTAATCAAGTGAAGAAAGAAGGACACTTTTTTTCCCACAGTCTTTGCAGTCAAATCTACACTTCCGTTCAAAGGTTTGAGGTTGGTAAGATTTTGTAATGTTTTTGAAATAAGTATCTTATATGCTCACCAAGGCTGCTTTTATTTGTTAACAATACATTAAAATAGTATTACAATTTAAAATGACTCTATTTCTGTTTTTTAAAATACCATTTATAGTCTACAAAAAATCTTTCGTAAATGCTGATTTGCTGCTTAAGAAACATTTGCTTGTAATTATCCAAGTTTAAAAAGGTTTTGCCGCTAAATACATTTTACATAATACAGTATTTTTTTGCAGGACTCTTTGAAGAATACAAAGTTCGAAAGAACGGCATTTATTTGAAATGGGAATCTTTTGTAACATTGTAAACGACGTTACTGAAGTGGTAATTTCTTTCAAAAAAGCAATTTATTTCAAAACTCTGTCCGCTACTTTCACATGAATCTGTCTGCCTAAGTCATAATCATTTTAGCTCTTGCAGTTTGGAGAACGACGCTGAAATCAAAAGATTCCAATTGAAAAGGAAAGAGATTAGAAGATTCTAATTCCAGCCTGAAATAACTGAAACATACTGACACTCTCCCACCTCAAAAGCCTTCTAAAGCTTCTCTCCTTTTTTTCCTTTTCGCTCGCTCTGTTTGACTCTGGCACCAAAAGTTGGAGACATGGGTCAGAGTAATATTTATTTCGCATGTTGTCTGGTTCAAGGCGGGGGGCGGCCTTTTGAAGGCAGCGGGATGGCAAACAGTGGGGCGGCCCTGTGAAGCATACAGTAAAACTCTTTCAGGGTAAACGGACCTTCAAATGAAGAAGTGAAGATCTGAGGAGGGTCCAGTAGGGCGAGGCACGTTCCTTCACCCGTTATGTCCTGTCTAGATTTTCGGGACACCCTGTGTGTGAGTACCCGGCATCACGGCAGGCTGTTAAAACACTGGCGGCCAGGTGGGACTGAGCAATAGCAAAGAGGCCGCGCGAACATATGAGACACAGCTGTGAAAAGGGGAAGCAAGAAAAAAGAAAACGCGGCTTCAGATCTCTGTCCTTTCTCACATGCAACAAATGTAGCACTGCATTTCTGCCGTGTGTTTTACATATTTGTGCAAGATGGCCACTCAGGCAGCTGTTGAAAAGCTTGGGAAGATTCTTGTTTCCGCTCATGTGTTTGTATGTTATGGCATTAGATCTCTGATCTTTAGTTTTGACAGTTTTCACAAAACGATTTGAACTTTGTATACTTGTTCTTGTTCCTGCACTTTTATGGCTTTCTGGCCTACATTCTTTAAACATTGCTGACTCCTTATATGACCGTTTTTTGCTTACTATATGTTCCTCGTTTACGATGGTTTTTGAAAGCATTTGCCAAATTAATGAGAGAATGTAAGAGTAATTAATCAATAAGCCAATTAATTGTCCTTGTTACTCCCAACACAATCTCATGGCCATTGCATTTTGTCGAATTGGTGGCTAATTCGTACAATCTCATTCGTACATTTTCATACGATCTTATGCCTTTGTGACGGGTGTGTTTTGGGGCGGACCTTCATGCTTTCTTTTTTTCTAATAATCACATGATTTTGTACGATTCACATCATGCGAATTCATACCAAATCTCCACCACGTTTTCCCCTGAGATCAGGTTGTTACTCCCTAAAGACTGAAACTATGCTAAAACTATGTTCATGTTTGGAAAGGCACACTATAGCCCAGTGACAAACCTAGAACAAAAGGTGCTCAAGAAGGCAACGCGATACATTAAGAGCCAGTGGGTGAAACATTTTGAAGACACTAAATTATACCTCTGTCTTCTGGGAAGCTTCTAATAGTCAGTACTAAACAAGAAAAAATCCTCATCCTTTTCAGGAATTTATCCTTTTCTTTTGTTAAGTGAATTGATTTAATAAATAAAACATTTTTTATATATTCAGAAAAAGTATTGGTTAACTGTAAGTTGATTTAGTGTAAATAGCATTGCATTGTATGTAATATATACAATTTTACTGTCAAATTCATGCTTTTTGAAAGTTAAAACTATGAATTACCATAGAATTCAGTGAAAAACAGTAAAAAGTTATTCCTGTAATCACGTGATTACATTTAATTTAAATAGTTTTGTTCCCTCTTATTTTGTTATCAGTAATGTAGAGTACATTAGGGTGTTTTGAGTTAAATTTTCTGGTATTTAGTTTTTTAGTGCCGTGTGTTACCCTGATGTTGTTTGGACTTGGTGTGAGTGACCCTGTTCACCATCTATGAGTATTGGTCATGTTTTTTTGGACAGGCCACTTACGATGAGCTCTGATTCATCATGTGTCTTTCTATTGTACCACCTTATTTTTTATTTTTTATTTTTTTTGTGGTTATCAGTAAGCTTTAAGGTAAAATGCAGATTTTAGTATAGTTCAAGAGGACATATTAACATTATATAACTTAATGAAATATAAAGTTAAAAGTTTATAAGTAATATGTTCAGGCATCCCATAGTAGCGGAAACATTGTCACAGTATTTGTATGGTGAATTTCTGGCAACCACAGCTGCTAGTTCTTACCATAAATGTAAGGGGATTTTTTTTTTTTACAGTGAACAGTATGAACAGTATTTATAATCCCTCTTATTTTGCTAAAATCAACGTTTTGCTAATTCTGTAAGGTGCATGTAAACTTGACCGCAACCACTGTTAGGGGTAACTACTTTTTCAAGTAACAATTAAAAATTTAAAACAAAATATCTGAATTACTTTTCCAAATAACCTAAGAAACTGTTTCCCCATGTATTGACTGACAGCTCTCCTGTCCTCATGTTGAGTGAAATCAGGAGTAAGTGCAGAGGTGCTGTGCGTGAACATGACGGTTATTGTCATTCTAGGCGAAAAACGTGTGACAAAAGAAGTATGACCAATTTCACAGTACTCATAAAAGAGTAGGCAAAAATTACCTGGATTACCTACTACTTCTAGTGAGATTCTGAAGTGTGCATACGATGAACACTATCCCATGAGGCCACAGGAGAAGATTTGTGGATGGCAGTGAAGCGACGCAACTGACGCTGGCAGATCATATGATAATGACAACACGTCTGGATTACATTTAGTCTATACTGCACACACTCATATAGAACATACATTTTTAGTGGTCGTGAAGTAATTACTTGTTCAAAGTAAGTACCTACTTAAGAGAGTATGTGATTTCGGATGCAGCCAGACTGTTGAACCTTCTTTTCCTGCGTCCTATTCTTCTGCAATCCAGAATGGCAGCACAGTTGAAAGTTTGAGTGGCGCCCTCTACTGTACAGGCATAAAAAAAAAAAAAATGGCTATTAAAAAACAAGCATTCCCAGGTAACGCGATAGTTACTTTTTTAAGGTTGTAAAGCAATATTGTAACGCATTAGACTACTTTTAAAAATAACTTCCCCCTACACTGACTGCAACTATACATACTATATACAGTCAGTGTAAACAGAAGATTAGTAAGCTACTCAGCCAAGGACCGTATGAGCTGCACAGCCTTCATCACTAAAGACAAAGCCCTCCTACATTCTTCATCTCATCGCCCTGTGAGGTTATGCAGAGCTGTCCATTACTGCCAGGGCCAATCAGTCACTTCCTCCTTTGGGATGCTTCTCTGGGTCCCATTAACAGGCAAAGGGCAGATGTGAAAGAGATGAAGCAGTGGAGGGGTATGTGCCAAATGAGAAGGAGAGAGGCAGAGCCGAGGCAGCTCTGTTTTCTATTTGTGGGGATTAGACTGACAGATCTGTATTTGGTTTCGGAGGGGCCTCTGGTTTCAGCTAATCCTCATCACCTGCACCCCCCTCCCTTCAAGAAGTCTCCAACTCCCCCTTCTGCGGCCTTATAACCCTGCACTTCGGCCCAATAAAGCAAACACTCACCCCGAGACACAAGCCTCACACTACGTGAGGTTGACTACAACCTCAGCCCAAAGGAAGAGAGATAGTCTGCCTCTTTGTACCTTTTCACAATCTATTAGAGCAGGCTGTGAGGTGTTGCTGTGTTGGTTTTGGAGAGATAGCAATTATCTGCAGATTAAACTCAAGTGTTACGGAAACTGCTTGTCAATGTCACTCAAGAAAAGAGGGAAAGATGTCCAGATGGAGTATGGAGGTTTTCAGGTCAGGTCAGGGGCAAGGACCTTCTGTCTCCCTTAGTCTCACAATTTTTTCACACATTGTCAACAAGATCAGATCCCTCTCTTGACGACCTGATTAACATTTAAATTCTGATACTCATTTCAGACTAGCTTTATACATCGCTCAGCTTCAGCATAACTAGCAGCCATATTCAAAGAATAGATCAAAATATATATTTAGATGAAATATTGCTAACATAAACATAACATACATTTTTTTTACTTGCAGATAAGTGTATTTAAAGAGAGTACACTTACATGACTCTTTAACACACCTAAGTACTTTTTTAAAACTTTGTGATAATTTCAAATCAAACATTTCACTTTAGAGTACATTTTACATAATGTTGTTTTTGTTAGTTTTTTATTGCATCTTTTTATCAATATTTCAACCATAAACAACCTAAGCAAAAATCAACCAAACAAAGCCTTGCAATTACAGTGCAAATAAATAATAATTTTTTTTTTTTTAAAGAAACAAGAGCATTATAATATACCAAATCTCAAATTATTACTAATAAAGAAAACTTTTGCAAATATTCAGTTGACAAGAGAGTAACACTTAGAAATTACATCAACATGTTTTAATGTCTGTTGTCCTGCTTTAAAAAAGTACACTTATTTTGTGTTGACTAACATAAAGTACAAGTAGGCCTACTTGATTATAAGTTATAGGCTTAAATATATTTAGTTAGGCCAACTTCGTCATTACAAATAGACTATGCAATCACAAATATATGTAAATTACATGACATACAAGTTTCAACATGACAGAAAATTTCGCCAGTACACTTAAATCATATTTTTAAACACAATGGAAGAAATTATTAATAAATAGGCCCTATAGCCTATTCTGTATAATAATGTAAATTAGGCCTACTACTCTACTTTAAGTCCTATATGAGTCAGAAACACTTTAGTTCAGATAATTGCATTTAATATTAACTATAATACATTTTAAATTAATTGCAATTAACACCGAAAACATTAGATGTACTGTAGCCTAGTACACACTTAAGTATGCTATGTAGGCAGGCCAATTGTTTACGTAATAAGCAGTGTACTTTTTCACACTTCATGATGTTCTTGCCTGCACTGTTTCCTCCATATGACTTTCTTTCCTCTGTGGCACACAAAAGGTGAAATTTTAAAGAATAAAAGTTTGTTTGTTTTTTTTCAGTCGCTGTGCGTGAGAGAATCCTACAAGCGCGCGGCAGATATACGCAGGCGCGCGCACAGCCGTTATCTGCTCAAAGCTGACGTGCTGATTAGAAGATTGTTTTAACAAAATACATACTAAAAACCCGACTAGCATATTCAGTGGTTTTATCTTCGATTATTTGATCACTTAACCGTTAATATCCATAAAAGTGACACCTATTCCGACGACTTACTGAGAGCTTCATCACTTGTTCTGACGCTAATCCGCTAACGTTAACTCGCTCCAAACGCTAAACTGTTTTCCACTTACAAACAAACAAAAGCTACAACTGCAGCGAACGCAAAACATTTGTAACTATTTCGACTGCATTAGAGATAACTTACTTCCTATAGATGGCTGAGCAGTTTACTGAGGTAGATCGTTTACGAGAGACGCTGCTCGAGAGTCTGGAAATGGCTGACAAGCGCCAGGAGGACATCAGCAGGTGAGGTGACTCCACGAGCAGACATATTATGTTTTAATACTGATTTTAAAGTTTGTCAGCGTTATAATTGAATATAAATCCCCCTCTCCATTCACAGAGAGGATGTTTTGTCGCGCATTGAGAATGTCATTCAGACGATAGTCATCAGTGTGTCTAAAGGTGAAGCTCCTGTGCTGAAAGTGATGAACAGATTCAGCTGGACCAATGTCAGGTGTGTGTGTGTGTGTGCCTAAGTTAATGTTTATTTACACAGCCTTATTAAGATATGCAGGACTTTATTTAAATAGGTTTGATATCATATCATTCTGTTGTTCGTTCTATCTATATATCTATCTATCTATCTATCTATCTATCTATCTATCTCATATCTGACTGTCTGGCTGGTTGTAGTACTTAATCTGAACCATCAACTTTTCAAATAAAGTAACTTCCCGACTCTAAATAGCTGTAATTTAATGATAGGATGAACTCTCTCTCTCTCTCTCTCTCTCTCTCTCTCTCTCTCTCTCTCTCTCTGATACACACTTGCAATCCTCTGAAGAGGTTTTCACTGTGCACAGTGTAATAGCTCTTGTGCAGAACAAAGAAAACTGTCTGGTCAGATCTACATCAAACCTCCCTAAAGCTTAAAGCCCGTTTCATCTGGGCCCCTCTAAGGCCAGGGTCCTGACAACTTGGAGAACGACTAGGCTTTTGGCTTACTGCTGTTATAAAGGTATCCTTCATGCTAGCAAAATGACTGATAGTTTTAATAGCACAGATATGAGAATGAAAAATTTAAGTGAATAATTTCATCCCCCACAACAATAAAACCTCTCAGTGCTTAGATTTCCCAGAGCAACATTTGGTTATGATCATCATAAGATTTCTCAGATGAGACATGGAGATGTTTTTCCCCAAAACATTTCACCCGCACACCCATACATGAAGTATCTCCTGAAGTCATCTTCGTTTCTTGTGCATATTTCAGGGCATGTTATGACTTTCTGCATATTAGTCAACAAAAAAACGAATAAAGACAAAAGAAAAAGGAAATGAGCAAAAGCGATGTTGGTTTTATTCTCAGATTTCAGAAGTCTGTTGGTTTGGTACTGAAGGCAGATGTCTCTCTTAAGCCTCTCCGATGTGACTGCCCTTCATCAGCCACCAAGTTTGGTGAGATCACCCTTGCTTTTGCATATTACAGATGATAAAATAGTAATTACCATCCAAATATACAAATCTATTTTTGACATTGACAAGGACATATCCAAACTTTCAATTATTAAACTGAGGAGTGTAATTCATCCCACAAAAAAAGGTAATTTGACACACATTTTCTGCCTGTGGGACAATAAAAATCCCCATAGACTTGCAGATATGTAGGGAACCAAGCCATATAGAGACCAGAATATCATAGAGACTCTCTTGACTTGGGCTAGTAATAACAACCCACAACATCCTAGCAGCTGCATACACTGTAAAAAAGTTTTTAAAAAAATAATTATATGATCAATAAGTTATGACAACATATTTTTTTACATTGCTTTAACTCATCAAAAAAGTTAGAATATATGTGAGACATATATGTTATAAAGTCAGAATTGCGAGATATAAACTCACATTTGCGTGTTATAAAGTCAGAATGGCAAGATATAAACTCACAATTGTGAGAAATAAACTCGCAATTTACTTTTTTCTCGCAATTGTGAATTTATATCTCGCAATTCTGACATCTTTCCTCAGAATTGTGAGGTTATATCTCACAATTCTGACTTTAACACACAATTGTGACTTTATATCATGCAATTCTAACTTTATATCTCCCAATTTCGTATTATAAATTTAGAATTGCGAGACATAAACATGCAGTTATGAAGAAAAAAAAATCAGAATTGCGAGTTTATAGCTCACAATTCTGACTTTATAACACGCAAATGCGACTTTATATCACGCAATTCTGAGATAAAAAGTCAGAATTGTGAGATAAAAAGTCGCAATTACCTTTTGAATTTTTTATTCTGTGGTAGAAACAAGCTTTCATAGCATATAGCACATTGAATTGTGGAAAAATTCTATACTATTTTAACAAGAAATGACTGTTTCTGGCATGTTCCTGTTTTACAGCCCTGATTCTGAAGGTCTTGTCTATTATTTACAAACTTGTACAAAGTGACTCCTATGCTACTAAAAGGTAAGTGATAGCCACAAAGTGACATGTCCACAAACTCTACAGGTTAAAATATGGTTAAAACTTTTCACCTTCACAAGATCATTTTATATGCTCTTGTGTTGAGACAAATACATTTGGAAAAGTAAAAAAAAAATTCCATGTTCCATGCTTGTATGCATACAAATGCTAAAAGTAAAATGGTGTTTCAGCATGTCATACTGCAGGACTATATTTTGGCAAGTTTTTCTCCAGCGCCTTTAAGATATGACCTGTTTCATGTCTAAATATTTAACATTTTTATCAGCTTTTGCAGACCGTTTCATTCAAACCACCTGTGGATATAAGTGATGATGTGATTATAAATCAGCAAACAGCGTCATAAATCATCTGATATAGGGAGCAGGTGGAACCTTTGATTTTTTTTATGACGTGATTTGTCAAGTGCACCTGTGCACTGAAATGTTTTCTCTTCGATCGGTCAGGGACATATACTATAATGACGTGCAGCTGTTTGGCTCACAGAGGACCTTGGATTTCATCGTGGATGACATTTCGTGCTTGCTGAAGGTTCCTCGTAGGAGTCTACATGTTGTATGTGCATATGGCTCTAGTGTGTAGACTTTTATACACTCACACAAAAGCAAAATTAATAAAGTGATTGTCATGTATTATTTAAGGCCTCATTTGCATAGGTTGACCTTTGCATATCCACTAAAGAGAATGTAAATAATTTATTTTAATAATCCTCGCAGCTTGCAACATCCAAAGGCTTCATCTCAGGTGATCTGTGTTATCTGGAGGAAGATGGCACAAAGGTGGACTGCAATTCCAGCTCCGCAGTGAGTCCAGATCGCCAGCCAACCTTTCTGTAAAGCTCACTTAATGTGCACTGTATGCCAGAGCATGATTTATATAATCTCCTTCTGCCCAAAGCCATTTATCTGTAAATCGACTGGCAACATTTTTAGAGCGTATCTGTCAAACATTCACATCTGTATAACTCGTCTGACACACCATTCTCAATCTGCTCAGTCATTTTGTCTCTCTGAAGTTTTGTCCATACTATTTTTGCTGTGAAATGATTTGAAATGTTTTCATAATTCTGCCCCCCCCCCCCCCCCCCCAGGCTACCCCTGTGTCTTCCAATGTTAACGGCATCAGAAGTATCCTTCCTGTTCTCTTAAACCATGTAAAAGTAAAACACCACCATAATCCCTTGTCAAGTCAAGTCACCTTTATTTATATAGCACTTCATGCAATACAGATCGTTTCAAAATAGCTTCACAACATGGCATCAGACGCGAAGTTACCTTTCGATGCAGCCTTAGATAGTGTTCTAAGTAGTTTAGAACGCAAATTTATTTCGTCTTCTTCCTCGTCGAATTTCTGTCGCTCTACATACGTCATCTGGTATAATTGAAACGATTGGCTATGGGCTACGTACAGGCGCATTTGATAGACATTCGTAGCACCCAATAAACGGCTCTGGGCATTCGTAAACCACACCTCAAATACGAGAAAATGAACATGTGGTTCCCAGACCACGTCTCAATGAGAAAGAGGTCTGACGTTAGCCAGGCTAGTACTTTAGTACAACTAAAAATAATTTCAGTAAGATGCAACTTTTCTCCCACCACCCACAACAAAACTCCTGGCCTACTGTTATCAGACAAACACCAGAGTCACGTGATAATTAAGTTTAGTTTAGTTTAGTTTAGTTTTTTATAAAGCACATTTCTACTGCCTCAAGTGCAGCCCAAAGTGCTGTACAAAGCCATCGATAAAACCGAAAACAGAGAATACAAAACACAACAACATAAAATTAATATTTAGTTCTCTCCTGGGTTAGAGTCAAACGGCAAGCTATAAAAGTGCTTCTTCAAAGCCGTTTTAAAAGAGGGCAAAGTGGGGACAGAGCGGATGGCAAGCGGCAAGTTATTCCATAACCTAGGACCGGCTATCGAAAAGGCACGATCATCTTTTCGCTTGAGTCGGGAGCGCAGTACCTGGAGCAGTAATTCATCTGCTGATCTCAGATTCTTTACTGGCTGGTGCGGAATAATAAGATCTGACAGATAGGAGGGCGCAAGATAATTTAAAATTAAAATTAAAATATTAATAAGGCCTTGAAGTCAATCCGAATCCAGCTGCAATCGATTCACCAATGACTGAGAGAGTCGTAAATACACCACATTACAATAGTCCAGTCTGGATGATATAAAAGCATGGATGATCGTCTCCAAATCTCTAAATGAGAGCATAGGTTTCATTTTAGCTATTAATCTTAAGTAGTAGAAACTAGTTTTCACCACAGCACTAACTTGTTTTGCAAAATTCAATTCAGAGTCAAAAAATACACCCAGATTTTTTGTGCATGGGTGAACATTTCTGGAGAGTGGCCCCAAGTATCTAGAGATAAGTGGCGAAGCGCTAAGAGGGCCAAAAACAACAACATCAGTTTTGCTCTCATTTAAGTGGAGAAAATTCTTAGCCATCCAGCACTTTACATCATCGAGACACTTAAAAAGGTTGGAACAGGACTTATCAAGTGGATGTAGTGGGACATACAATTGAGTTTCGTCAGCATAACAGTGGTATGTGATCTCATATTTCCTGAAAATAGATTATTAATAATTAATAATTAAATTAAATTAAGGCGGAATTAAATCATAAGACTTTTGGAGATCCTTTCTGACCTATGCTAAGTGCCTCATGGTTGTGCTGCCCAGTGATGTGTGGAATTTTTGGCACAATGGAGTCTTTTAAATCACAGAAATTATTCACATTGATATAGTTATGTCACTGCTCTACCAAAGTTAATTGTAGCTTTTAAAGGGATATTTCACCCAAAAAATAAAATGATGTTGGAAGTTGTTCCAAACCTGTATGAGTTCCTTTCTTCATGTTGAACACAAAATAATATATTTTGAAGAATGTCATTAACCAAACAGTTGATAGACCCCATTGACTTCCATAGTATTTGTATTATATATACTATGGAAGTCAATGGGGCCCATCAACTGCTTGATTACCCATATTCTTCAAAATATTTTCTTTTGTGTTCAGCAGAAGAAAGAAATTCATACAGGTTTGAAACAACTTGAGGGTGAGTAAATGACGACATGATTTTATATTTTGGGTGAAATATCCCTTTAAGAAAACAGAGCCAAATACATTAAAATATAAAAATATTATTATTTATATTTTATTTGAAGGACTGTGTGAATGAACTTCATACTCTCTGTTGTATTATGTATTACATTCCTTAGCAACATATAAGACATTGTATCATCTGCAAAATTCATTCTGATCGTGGAGAAAGATGCAACACTCCAGAGACTACTGGACGATGATTTTTGTACCAGACTTTCGCCCTGTATCATCATAACAGTAAGCGTCTGTTAGATCTGTGCTGGTGTGTATTTTCAAGGCCTGAATGTTTGGTCTTGTGTGTTCATCAGGGTAAAGGGATGCCTGATGTCAACAGCAGACTGATGGTGAGGAAACTGTGGGACGCGCTACACGTCCCAGTTTTTGCTCTGGTGGATGCAGATCCTCATGGTACAAACACACACACACACATTTATTAATCATGCTTACATCATGTTGCTCATTCAAGAATGAGGGATTTTAGGGTGGCAACTACCCAAAGCCATTGCTGGTGAAAGTTACTTTTAGAGTAATGCGTTACAATATCGTCTTACTCCCTGAAAAAGTAACTAATTGTGTTACTTAGTTTTTATGGAAAGTAATACGTTACGTTAAGATTTTTGGCAAATGTGGAGGTTTATCTAAAGTCATTTTAGCTTATTAGTATGGTTGAATATAATCATACAAGGTCAGCAGCAAACGCATTGGTTAATAAAGTGAGATTAAATACATAAAGTATATTTGTGTAATTTAAGATATTTTATTATTGCAGGTTTGTGTAATATTCTGAGTTTGCATTTCACCGTTTTTATTCATTTTGAGGAATACTGAACCTATTTTTGTGCAAGTCAGATGAGTAAATGCTCACATTTAGTCCAGAACTACAATAACCATCATGTTTACACACAGCACACACAACACCTCTTCACTTACTCATGATTTCTCTCAACATGAGGACAGGAGATGTGTTTCTTATTTGAAAAGTAATCTGATTTAGTAACTCGCATTGTAATACCCCCAACACTTCCCACAACACCCCTAGCATCTTTGTGAAAAAGTGTGCTTAATTGTATTTAATGTGCACTTGTGTAGTCTTTGAAGTATATTTTGTTACTTGCATATAATATAATATTAATGAAATAAAACGCCAGCTAAGTGTACTTAAAAAGAGTACACTGTCATGACTTTTAAATGCAATTTTTTTTAAAGTGTAATTAATAAAAAATGTCAAAAAAGTTTTAAAGAAGTGCACTTATTTTAATGTCTTGACTATGGAAGTAAAATTATGTCAAATGTTTTTGAAATAAAAAAGCCTGTTGAATTGCACTACTTGAAAAAAAGAGGCATTGCATTAACCATGCTTGCATTTTAATGCATTGTATTTTTAGGGCTTGCATTTTTATGGGCTGAAATTCAACATGGTTGAATATTTAAGCTATGAATATTTCAATTAAAAACATTTCAAACACATTTTCATTATTAAAAATTCAATAATCCATATTCACCTTTCATATTTCACTTCCAAAATATTCAAACTGTTTAAAAATACAACCTATAATATTCAACAGGCAATTTTCGGTCCATTTTATTTCGCTTTGCAAATTCGCTTCCACAAATTCAGTGGTTCAAATTCGACAGTAAATTCAACATTGATGTCCAGGAACTGCAGGAAAAGCAGTAGATTGCAGAGCATACTCTCCATCTGCTGTTAGTCGATCTCACCAGCAGGAGGTGCAAAATTGTGTGTTGTTGACTAAGACCAGCAACAGTTAGAACAAGCCATTCATTCATAAAATGAAAATGATTATCTGTGTCAGTATATATGCGGAAAAGATGATAAACACACAAAAGCTGTGTTTGTTTCATTCAATAACTTCATTGTTACTTTCCCTGTGTAGCCTACGTGTTATCAGCTTTCTCTATGATCGGTTTCCCTCAATAGCCTACCTCATACTCAAGGATTCCCCTTCCGTTGGGACAAAACGCTTAATGTAGCACAATGGACTAATACAGTGATATAAAAGACCAAACTCGCAACTTATTTGGGAAGTAGGCTGTAGGCTACTTTATAGGCTACAGGCAAGCAGATGGACTCAGAATATGAACTTAATGCACATAGTTTCATGCTGAGCGTTTTGTGATATACTGGCATAAAATCAACACTTGATCAATTAATACCAACTCTCTCTCTCTATATATATATATATATATACTGTCAGGGTTTTTCCTGGGTCAAAATGAGGCTGAGGTGGTAAAATCCTAATAATGTATTTTAATAATAAGGTATTTTTTGTTGGGCATCATATAGCCTAATGTGTTTCCCACATTTATTTTTGTGGGTGGAGCTCGGTACCTGTAGGGGGGTCCGGGGGCATGCCCCCCCGTAAGAAAATTTTGTACATTTTAAAGATAAATTCATTAATCTGGTGCACTTTGAGTCACCCGAATCCACTGTTAAAAAGAAATAATCCACCCGCAAACCGCCCATATTCTTTGATTTAGATATCTGCATCTGATCACCACATTACAATTATTCAAATTCTCAGTGTTGTTAAGCATGATGGTAACATATCACACTGAAGTAGGCTGATTTAATTAACATTTATTTAAAATAAAAGGTCTTCCTTTGGCAAAATTACATTTCCTGTTTTTACATTTTTTAAATATTTTGTACCTTTTATAAAGGGCATTTTCCCCCTAATTTTATTAAATGCATGCTCCATTTTTCATTTCAAATTCTTAAATTTGATCAATATATTCAATTAAAATAATAAGACACAGGCTGTTACCAATCAAATTAAATAATTTACATTGAAAAATTATAACTGTATTAAATTAGATTATTTTAAATATTTTTGAATATACAAATAAGGAATGTTGAAAAGAATGATACTTTATGAAACTAAACCGCCAGTAGGAGGCGGCAGGCGACCGTCTTAATGAGCGAGTCATTGAGTCATTCATTCAAACGATTCGTTCAAACGGCTGATTTATTCAGAATGAGGCAGTTTATGAATGGGTCATTGAATTTTTGACTCGATTCGTTCAAAACGCTGAATCATTCAGTAATGCTACAAGTGTTCGTTGCTGTGAGATGCGCGATGGTTCTGCTGTGATCTTTGTTTGGAACTATTTTCACTGCAGAAACAGAACAAAAACAGTCATTGCATCTAAAATGTAAGTGACTTAATTTGAACTGTTTAATGAACTGTTATGAAATCAGTCTCGGTTTCAGTCTTGGTGGCATTCAGGAAAACACATTCAGGAAAACAGCTCTCTGGTCGTGTGTAGCCTAGGCTATATATTGTTTCTTAACAACATTCTTAACAACATTGTTGCAACATTGTTACCGTCAGTACATTAGGTAGGCCTATTATTATCAACTATAGGCTATCAATCGCCACTTACATTAAATGAAATAAAACAGAATCATCCTCACGTTTTCGGTGATTGCCTAGAAATGTTTTATTTTTAAATAAAAAAATGTTTTAATCAGGGTAGGGCCTATTTGTGCGGTTGGACAAGTAGTACAATTCTCTCTCACTTTTCCCTTCAAAAAAAAGAAAAAAAAACACACGTGTCCCAGACAAGCGTTATTGTCAAGCCTTGATGTTTTCCTTAATGGGTTTTCCCTGAAGAGAATTAACGTTACGTTGTTGAAAACGAAAGTAAAAGTGACGCACGTTCATTTCGTTTTACCGTGATGACAGTTCCGTGTCTTTATTAAACTAAAAACATCATCATTTATCGGTCATCCACCCTCGATTAATTGGAATGGAATGTTTGTATTACTTGGCCCGCCCGACCTGCGGATTATCCGCGATCCGCGCAGCACTATAGGCCTACGGGTTGAGAATGGACACAAGCCGGTAAACGCAACAGAACCATCACGGTGGAAAAAGTCTATCTGACCATGTGACTGTCCGAATTTTGTCGAGAGCCGGAGGCGGCACGAAATTTGACGGAGACGGCCGCCTCATAATTCTCTATGCAGGAAAAACCCTGTACTGTATATATATAGCATGCCTACGTGTATTGCATTAGCTTAAACTGGAAAGAGTCATAGCACTTGCATATTCTTGTTAGTTTAACTGTAAATCGCTTTGGATAAAAGCGTCTGCTAAATGACTAAATGTAAAATTGGCTTGACATTGGACATTCACATATTTAGGCAATATTAGGGACTGTCTGTACATTTGCATAAAACATTGGCATACACGTTTCTAACTTCAATAGCAAACTTAAATTTATTTGAATAAATATCAAAAATCCAAAGGGTGCGCATTATGCCTGACACTACATGAACACTTTACAGTTGGTTTTATGACTTGTAAGTCGTTCTATTCAAATGCTATCGAAGTTAGAAACGTGTATACCAAAGTCGTATTTTAGAGACGGCCCCTAAATGTGCAAATGTCCAACGTCAACTTGAGCAACTTTGAGCCAGTCTATCACTGGGAAAGGCTCAGCATTAAACTTTGCGCGATATTCTGAGTCCATCTGCTTGCCTGTGAGTTCGGTGTTTTATATATCACTGTAATTAGTCCATTAAGCTACGTTAAGCGTTTTATATGTCCAGCAGGGGAATCCTTAAAGGGTCATTTCACCCGTGGAGACATGAATGTGTATTGAAAGTGGGTCATTTATGTAGAAGAAATGTGAAATTATTTTTGAATTTGGAGCTTTCTAGACTGAGAAAAGCCAGAAAATGTATTTTTGGCTTATGTGGATGAAAGACAACAACTCCCAGAATGCACTTGCTTCGCTGCCCTACAAGGCCACTCCCAAGCCACGCCTACCGGTAAGACAGCGAGCGCAGTTGAAAACAACAAGGCAAGGCTAGGCTACGAGTGAGTCTCCGTGACGAGTTTGCCCAAAATGTCCGGGATTCGGCTTTTGCGTTCTACAGTCGCCATTCATCATGTTTACTGTGACGAGCAGGACGAGGCTGAGGGGCGCGGGAGAACGGCGCGAGGCCGGTGGCGTGATTACTGACGACCGACACCTGTGAGGCACTGTTCTCGTATCTCGCACGGAGGAGCAGGTATTTTCTTAGCAATGGTAAAACACACATCAACCGATCACGCCACCGGCCTCGCGTCTTTCAACCGATCACGCCACCGGCCTCGCGTCTTTCTCCCGCGGCGCTAGCCTCGTCCTGCTCCCTGTATTACTGTGATTACTGATGAGCGCACCTGTGAGATGCACCGGTCTCATGGGCTATCTCTCACGGAGGTGCGGGTATTTTCTTAGCAATGTTAAAACGCAAATCAACCGATCACTTGTTTAGCATTCATGTAAACATTACATTCAGATTCACCAATCGGGGTGAATTCAGTTAGATTGAAACAAAAGGTGAGCATGTAAACAATGGATGGCGACCGCAGAAAGCAAAAGCTGAATCCCGGACATTTTTGTCGATCTCGACGGCCGGACATGTCCGGGAAATAGAGTATGGTAACCCCTACTACTCAGCTTTCTTCGTCCCTGTTTTCTGCAGGTTTCTGCCGTTGAAATCAAACGCACTCGCACTGATCTGTGATAGGTCTGTTAGCGCATTAGGTCCAACCCCCTATGGGCGGGTTTGAAAGGGTGGATCTAGTGCTTGTAGTCTTAACAGAAATCCCCCCCTCTTACACTTCCTCCTACAATGACGCAAAATGACGATTTTTGCGTCATTGTAGGAGGAAGTGTAAAGAGGTAAATACAGATTTCTCTCGTGAAAAAATGTTGCATGACCATTCAATAGTATGACTGGGTTTCTAACAATGCAAAGCTTAATGCAAATGGGTGAAGTGTCCCTTTAAGTATTGAGGGAAACCCTAATAGCTTGCATGCAGCACATCGCCACAATATAAAGTTAAGGCAACTAAACAACCAAGAGAAATATATGTCAACCTCAAAAATGTAACATTGGATCTGTACATCCGCATCGGGGAATAACATTATAATCTCGTTCATGGTAGAGAAAGATGCATGTAGGCAACACAGGAAAAGTAACTGTGAAGACACTGAATTTAACATAAAACCGCCGTCATAATAATCACAAATACACTTACATTGCTATAAATGAGTTTTATGAATGAATGGCTTGCTCTAACTGTTGCTGGTCTTCGTCACAACACGCGCTTTTGCACCCCCTGCTGGTTAGGTTGACTAACAGCAGATGGAGAGTATGCTCGGCAATCTACTGCTTTTCCTGCAGTTTCTGGACATCAATGTTGAATTTACTGTCGAATTTGAACCACTGAATTTATGGAAGCGAATTTGCAAAGCGAAATAAAATGGACCGAAAATTTCCTGTTGAATATTATAGGTTGTATTTTTAAACAGTTTGAATATTTTGGAAGTGAAATATGAAAGGTGAATATGGATTATTGAATTTTTAATAATGAAAATGTGTTTGAAATGTTTTTAATTGAAATATTCATAGCTTAAATATTCAACCATGTTGAATTTCAGCCCATAAAAATGCAAGCCCTAAAAATACAATGCATTAAAATGCAAGCATGGTTAATGCAATGCCTCTTTTTTTCAAGTAGTGCAATTCAACAGGCTTTTTTATTTCAAAAACATTTGACATTATTTTACTTCCATACTTGACTAACATACTAAAGCACATGTAAAGTACTTGATTATAATTTTAACTAGTGTATTATTTTATATTAGAATTAAAGTGAATATATTTTCTATGTTCTAAATTGCTTCCTCGTTACAAATGTGTAATTACAAATATATTTAAATACATGACATATTAGTTTTAATAGAAATTACATTAAAGTATATCTTTCAAGGTGTCAATGAAAAGGGTCAAATTATTTAGTGTTAAGGTCACTTAAAAAATGTCATGTTCCCTGCAATATGTAATTTATACTCAGTAAAGTTATTGAACTACAAACACACATGTACGCAAAGATCACAAACACACACATGCTCCATCGTTCGCATGAGTTCATCGTTCCCTGAGAACAACCAATCCTCCAGTGATTTTTTTATTTGTGGCAGGTCTAGTGCAGTTTAGCATGAACATGAAGGCCCTGCTATTTCTGTCACTGTCATTATCAATGACTCCAGCGCTCTCTGTGCATGTGTAATGCTTTACTTTGTTCTCGGGCAAATTAAGTTGTCCCAAAGGATAATTGCAAGGGTATGGTGGTGATTGCAGAATCAGCCTCTCTCCCTTTTTTTTTTTCCCAGGCATCGAGATCATGTGCATCTACAAGTATGGCTCACTGGTAAGTCCTGTTTCCTACTATTTCTGTGCAATTTCCAGTGAGGCCTGCACAGTTTTGCATTGCGGTGACATGTAATTATTCTTCTCTCTTTGTGGCAAGACAAAAAAGAGGAAGCACTCATTCATGAACTTCAAATTTACCCTTGTGGAAAAAGTAAAGCGTTTCTACATGTGTATGTGTGACACATCTGCAGAGTGTGTGGCTACATTTTGGCTGTTTAACTCGCTTTCACATACAGAATCCTGCAGTACAAAAATCTTTTTCTTAATGAGTTTTTTTTGTCATTTTCCATTATAAAATATCTAAACTAATATGAATGAAGAAATAATATAATAAATGTATACAAATTTTATTATATACTTTTAAATACTTGCATATTGTAACATAATATTACATATTTACTAGAGAAGCAAAATTGTGTTAAATAATAAGACAATATACACGACCATTCAAAAGTTTGGGGTTGAAAGATTTTTTTATGTTTTTGAAAGAAGTCTCTTCTGCTCACCAAGGTAAAGTAAAAACAGTAAATACTGTTAAAACAGTAACATTATGAACTATTGTTAAATATTATTACAATTTAAAATAACTGTTTTCATTTTAAAATGTAATGATATGCTGCTCAAGAAACATTTCTTATTATTATCATTTTTGAAAACAGTCATGCTGCTTAACATTTTTGTGGAAACCATGATACACTTTTTTCAGGATTCTTTAATGAATCGAAAGTTCATAAGAACGGCATTTATTTGAAATCTTTTGTAACATAAATGTCTTTACTGTCACTTTTGATCAATTTAATGTGTCTTTACCAAATTAAGTGTTCTGTTCATTAAAAAAATTAAATCTATTCTACACCAAACTTAAACAGTTTTGCTTCTCAGTTACAATTTTATTATTAAATTTGATTAAATTCTATATTGAAAAAAGACACAAATTCTGGTAAATTATTTTTTTTGCAGGCCTTTCAAAGCATCCAGCACATTAAAACGATACATGCAGTGACTGTAACATTTCATATACTTAAACCTGAACATATACTTAATAAATCATGTTGGCTTGTTCAATGTCTGTCGGCCGTCCAGCTTTAGGAACTCAAACTGTCATTTGTCCACAGTCAATGGCCTTCGAGGCCCACAGTCTGACTGTCCCCAGTGTGCTGTGGTTGGGCCTCCTGCCTTCAGACATCCAGAGGTTTGGGAAAGTCAACTCATTACTCTGCTCTGTGGTTTGTGATTGAGGCTGGGCTTGCTCTGGTTTCCGTTTTCTGGGTTTTTTTTGTTTTGGTTTTTGTTGCTGTTGCTGTTTTTTATTTCCTTCCCCTTGAAAGCTATTTTTAAGTGGATGTGTCAACTGTCATGGACTTCAGAAATCAGAACATCTTTTTAGGAAAATAGAATAAACTACAGAAGAAAGAAATGTTAACTGCCGTTGTTAGCACCATGTAGCCTACATGATATGTTAAACACTTGCCACTTTGCAAGGTACATTATCTAGTATCGCTTACATTTCTTTTGTGCTTTTAGAAGGGGAATTAATGCCACACTACCAAAAATTGTCAGTTTCCCATCTTTCAGCCCAGTTCTGAGTGATAGCTTGTACAGAATGAAGCAGACCACCATGATCTGGCATACTTTATCTGTACAATATCACCCTAGAAAACTGAAACGGCTTTTTCAAATGCCGAAAGTGCACTTGATTATGCTGCGTGTATGGATATAGACCCAGTTAAGACTTAATTTTTATTACTTTAATTTGATTAAAGTCATTATTTGATTAAAAAAAAACTAGGGGTGTGACGAGATCTTGTGATATTAAAATGATAAAATGATATTTCTCGTTGAGGTGAAAAGCTTTCTCACTATATTAGCATGAAGGAGTTGAGTTTGTTGCAAAACCTTTTACAGTGCTTGCATTATGTCGTTCTGTCTCAAACTCAGAAAGTAGAACTGAAATGACATTCGTTACAAGATAGGGCTGTCACGATTCCTCGATTAAATTTGAGTGCTCAATAAAAAAAAAACCTGCTCTTAACCCCTGGTTATTGTCCTTCTAAATGCCGTTTTTAACCCCGGATAATTACAGGGTTTCCGCGGGGTCTTAAAAAGTCTAAAATTCTGAACTTTAAATTTAAGGCCTTAAAAAGTCTTAAAAACGGCCAGATTTTCATCCTAGGTCTTAAATTTCATTTAGTCAGGTCTTAAAAAGTGTTTACCCTCGTTCATTTCCAGAAACGCTGGCCGCAGAAAGTTATTACAAAGTAGCAAAAAAGTATCAAGTTGTAGCCTACAAAATAGTAGGGGTCTCCAACGCGTCGCTCGCGTGCTACCAATAGCTTGTGGCTTGATATAAGCTAGCTCGCCAGAGGCCGTTCACATATCGCGTCTTTTGCGCGCTCAAGTTTGTTCAAATCTAGGCGCGCGGCAAGCGCGCTCATAATTGAAGCGACGCGCTAATTTTTTTACCAGGCGCAACGAGATGAAAAAAATCTAAACTTTTCAGAAATGCAGCAGGTCATGTGACAGGAACCAACCAATCACCCCTTTCCATAACAACATTGAAAGCTCAGTCAACATGAAGGATGGGGGTGCACCCAAACACTACTAATAAATATAAGCTAATGTGTAAATGTCAGTAATTTATCTTTTTTGACTCATTATTTTTATAAAAAATTATTGAAAGGCTGAAATATGAGGTTTACCTTTGTATAAAACCTTTTTTGTCAAAACTTTATTTGAACTTGTACATGTTAGTAGATAACATGTTGCAAGACACTCTTTTAAAATCTGGCCATCATTTTTAATGGTATTTTAATGTTCAAGGCTTAAGCCTCGTCCGAGACTAAAATGCATGTTTGAGCTGTTTTAACTGAAAGGAACTTACAATGATATAACTAACAATATGTCAGTGCTACGTAAACAAAAAGTGCATATTGATGCTAATCAATTTGTTTTTTGCTGTTTTTCAACATAAAACTTGTTGGATTGACTTCATTCTGTAGTAGCCTATTAGTACTTTTTGAACAGGATTCTGTGATAACCGTGATAATTTTGGTCACTTTAATCATCTCATCATTTCCTCTCTAGTTATGATCAACTAAAATCAACAATAATTGTGTTTTTACAGTATAATATGCAAAAGTAGAATTTTCTATTAAAAAAAATATCTACCTCTCCCTCTCTCTCACACACACACACACATCAGATAATCCTAGATAGATAGAAAGATAGATACATAGAAACTCTAATGATCCCGAGGTAACTTACTATCTAACTTGGATAATGCGTTGTGTAGGTCTTAAATTTCAATCTTTATGGTCTTAAAATGTCTTAAAAAGGTCTTAAATTTGACTTACTGAAACCTGCCCTGAATTAAGATGCAGTGTTAACCCCGCATTGCGGTGCCAACATTGTACTTTGTGAAACGGAACGGTGTTAGAATGTTACCGCTGAATGCTTAGCAACAGACAACCAATCGCGTACTCATTTGGACACGGAAACTCTGCTCATTGTAACTGTAAATTCAGCATTTGAGAGGAAAAATATCAAATGCTGACAGAAAACGTAACAATTTTAGTGAAGAAGAGACTTCTTTCTTACCTTTATAGTCCGTAATGTCCATTCAAAAGGTCACCCCATAAGGGACTTTATTTTTTAGTTACATTGAACAGTTCTGTCGTCTCCCCGTCAGCACACCCTTCGACGATGAGACCCTGAAATCATTGTTTTGGATTGAGGCCAACTACCTCCAGCCAGTAGACCTCCTAGACACCCAGGGACTAGACTGGAGCGAGCGTCTACCCCTGATCCAGACTACAGCCAAACCCAGAGCCCAGCCCACCACCACCCTCGACCACGGAGACTTTGCGAGTGAGGGAAAGGGAAAGCCCCAACCATCGCCCCGTAGCTGGTGCCTCAGAGTGAGTCTGACCAGGCGTGTGAGCCCGCGACACCAGCGGCTGAGGGGACACTGGTAGAAGAGGACACTGAGGACTGGCTGATTAACCTGGATATGGAGGTACTGCCTCCCACCTTATCCCATCCGATATTATCTGTTTATTCTTCATCATCGCTATTTCAAGACAGTAGTAAGACTGTATTATCAAACTGTTGGGAATTGGAATTACTGTTACTGAATACGTCAATTTTACCTCTGTCGCATTCACCGCAAAGCTCAGCCAGTCCTCCAGCCCTGCCTCTGCTGGATGCCTGCAGCCCTTCTTCTTCCCCGGGAACACCTTGCTGTGACGTGAAGCCTCAGGTTGTGCAGCCACCAGCCTTGCCCGAGCAAGAGGATCCTGTGGCTGCGCCTCTGGCCTCTGATCCCTTCGTTCCACCTCGTCCCGTCGACCAGCCGGCTCCGCCTTGGCTTCTCCCACCTTGGGCTCTACCAGAGACCCTCGACCTTGTGGGTTCCCTCGTCCCACCAGGGACTGTCGTCACTCTACTTCCGCCACAGACTTGCGAGCCTTCAGCTGTGCTCAGTCCCTCCACCCCTACAGCTACAGAGGGTTCCTCCTTCCCTCCGGCTCCACCTCTGTCCTTTATTACACCGGCTGCGCCTCAGTCCTCTGGCCCTCTAGCTGCGCATCAGCTGCTCGTTGCAGCAGCTTCGCCTAGCTTTCCGGTGCCAGTGATGTCTCTCTGTACCATCGGCTCTCCGTCTGCACCCAGGGATCCATCGGCTCCTTCTCCGTCGGTCGTCGCACGGTTGTCATTGGCCCCATCAACACCAACTCGGCTGTCTACCCTGCTGAGCTCTGGGTCTGTGGCATCGCTGGACATCTACCATTATCACCGCCGGGGTCACCGCAATCTCCTGTCATCATCCCTCCTGCCATCTTCTGTCGCCATCCCTTCATCATCTCCTGTAATCATCCCGTCGCCATCTGTCACCATCCCTTCACCATCTTCTGTCATTATCCCTTCCCCATTTTCTTCTGTCGCCATTCTTTCGTCATCTCCTGTCACCATCCCTTCGCCATTTCCTGTCATTATCCCTTCCCCATTTTCTTCTGTCGCCATCCCTTCGTCATCTCCTGTCATCATCCCTTCACCATCTTGTCGCCATCCCTTCACCATCTGTCATTTCCCCTTTGCCATCTCCTGTCATCATCCCTTCGCCATCCTTTCGCCAGCTTCTGTCACCATCCCTTCGCCAACTCCTGTCATCATCACTTCGCCATCTTCTGTCACCATGGAGTTACTAAGGGGTAGAGTTCAGCATGGAAACAACTGTGGGAAAAAAGCTTTTCCTAAACCTGCTAGTCCTGGTCCGGAGACTCCTATAGCATCTCCCAGAAGGTAGGAGGTCAAACAGTCCATGAGCCGGGTGAGAGAAATCTTTTATGATGATGTGTGCTTTCCTGTAACAACGTTTCCTGTAGATATCTTCCAAGGTTGGGAGTGCAGTTCCCATAATGCGCTGGGCAGTTTTCACCACCCTCTGCAGTGCTTTCTGGTCTGACACAGAGCATCTTCCATACCAAACTGTAATACAGTTGGTTGGGAAACTCTCGACGGCACATCGGTAGAAGTTCAGCAGGATTTCTGAGGAGAGATCGTTCTTTTTCAGAATCCGCAGGAAAAATAGGTGCTGGTTTGCCTTCTTGACCATTGTGGAGCTGTTGATTGTCCATGTAAGGTAACTGGATGTGTGAATCCCTAGGAATTTAAAACTAGTGACACAGTCCACTACCTCATCATGGATATTGATGGGTGTGTATGCTCCACGTTTCTCCTTCCTAAAGTCTACTATGAGTTCTTTGGTTTTCTTAGTGTTAAGCAACAAGTTTTTATCATTGCATCATGCAGCTATGCGGTCCACCTCCTTCCTGTTGGCTGACTCGTTGTTCTTGATTAGTACGATCACTGTGGTGTCGTCTGCAAACTTGACAATGATGTTAGAACCACGTACAGGATCGCAGTCATAGGTGAAAAGCGAATAGAGGAAAGGACAAACAGCCCGGTGGTACACCAGTGCTAAGAATGAGGGTAGAAGAGCAATGGTGGTCTAACCAAACATACTGGGGTCTGTTGGTCAGAAGGTTCAAAAGCCAGTTGCAGAGTAAAGTACTGATACCCTAGTCTCTAAATTTGATGATTAACCTGGATGGGATGACAGTGTTGAACTCTGTAATAAAATCAAGGAACATAATTCTAGCATAAGTGTCTTTATTGTCAAAATGAGAGAGAACTGAGTGCAGCCTTATGGAAATTGCATCTTCTGTGCTCCTATTTTTGCAATAGGTGAATTGACAAGTATCCAGTGTGGGTGGGAGACAGGTTTTGAGATGTGCCAAGACCAACCGCTCAAAGCACTTGGTGATGATGGGGGTAAGCGCTACTGGGCGGTAAGCATTAAGGCACGTTGCGGAGGAGTTTTTTGGTATTGGTACAGTAGAAGTGGTCTTGAACCAGGTAGGCACAGCAGCTTGTGCAAGAGACAGGTTGAATAAGTCTGTCAAAACCCCTGCCAGTTCTGCAGCACATGTCCTAAGAACTCGTCCAGGAATGCCATCAAGCCCTGCCGCTTTCCGTGCATTAATCCTGCTCAATGCTGCACTGACTTCACTGGTTGTGATTGTAAATGGCTGGTGGTTTGCAGAAAGCTCAATTTTTGTTTGTCAGTTCCTGGTTATCCCTTTCAAAGCGAGCATAAAAGTTATTTAGCTCATTAGTCTGTTGAAACCAGTCCTGCAGTTCAGAGTCTGCTCCCTCTGGCCACACTTTGATTGTCTTTACTGTAGGTTCCACACGTTGAATAAGTGATAAATACGTGGGAAAAAGGAACAGTGTTCCTACTGACTAATGCCTATTGCACTTTATTTTTTTGCAAAAAGAAAGCATGAATAAAATAACAAGTCATTCACATTATAGGCTAATTAACTCTACGCACTGTCATGTCAGGGTGACGACTAGGTCGAGCCTTTTCTGAAGACTCCCGTTAATTTTGACTGCATGGGAAGAGAGCATGTCTTTTTCAGGCAGACAGCAGGCCTAACAATCATTTGATTGGTTCAACCATCACCTGCCTGAATTTAATTAAAATATTATTTTTCGTCACGTCATCCGCCCGATCCGTGGTTTATCCACGGAGTCCGCGGCTGTAACCGCCAACCGCGCATCTCTACAGGAGACAGACAGGATTTTTTTGACCAGTGACCAGACATTAGCAAGAAAAATGCTGGGTAAAGAGAGCCGATGTGGTGTTAACTTTAACTTAGCTCTTAAGCCTCCGTGCTTTCCTCGTCTTTGTTAACGGTCCTGTCGCCGTCTGCAAGCACTTCCACCCGGCCAGGCAAAGTGAGGAGCCTCCGATGTTCTAGAGATCTCTGGGATGAGTCAAAATCGCCGATAAAAGTAACAGAATGTTGTAATCCAATACCCAGAAGTTCCTGTCTGCTGTAAGACGTTAAAGCAAAGCTGTTCTGAATGAACAAAGTAGCCAGGAATAAAACTGGGGAGACGTTGAGCCTCGCGTTGTGCACGTGCCGCCATTTTTTACATAGCTACTGACTTTGAATCTGGATTTTAGGTTTTTGTATTGAAATGCACAAACTGCATGTAAAAGTGGTCAGCTGTTTAGTGAATTCACCCATCTGTATGACAGCATGCATTCAAAAAAGCACTGGAAACATCCTCAGGTATTTTTGCTCTGATTCCGACAGCATCAGCACATTCATGCTGCCAGTTTCCTGCTCCACCTCATCCCAAAAACACTACTGGACTGAGATCCTGCATGTTTGTAATGCACTAATGTCATGTTTGTAAAGGCTGGATTTGTAGAACAACACTCTCCTCAAAGTCTACATGAAATTAAGAAGACTGCTCACAATTCTCAGCACAGATGTATTGAATTAAAGTAATGTGTTTCAGTTTTCTGATTTAATCTGCTACACCATAGTATGATAGCTGGACAGAATTGATTCTGGCCTGGTCTTATAATTTTATAAAAACACATTCTGTTCTGTTAAAATATTTGTTATTTGAGCAGTGAAGTTCTCATCAGTTTTACAGTGGCTTTTGGATTTATACATTCTTTTTGTCATGGCAGCAAGGTTGTAAAATTAGATACAACTTTACACAGAAATGTTTAGTAAGCAATTTTTTACACTACAGTTATTTGAACATGCATATTGTTTACGTCTTGTAGCTTTACTATTGAAATGTACTATTTCCATTTCCATTGTAAGTGCCTCACTATAACCCAGAATTTTACTTTTTTCTTTTTTAAAAGAAAAGGAGGGACAGCCCTTGTGAAAAATGAACTGAACTGAATGTGCAATTGTAGTGTACTTCAAATCTTATTTTTTTTAAACTGTAGTTACAGTTAATATAATATATTACCACTTAAGTGTACTTAAAGAGTTTCTGGCACTTTAAAAGTGCACTTTGTTGTAATGTCAGATTAAAAGTTTTACTTTAAAGTACATTTTAAATAATCTTTTGTCGTGATTTAAGTAAATACACTTATTTTAAAGTGTTGACTAACATACTAAAGCACATGTAAAGTACATGATTATAATTTTTAACTGTTGTGTGTTATTTCATATTATATTTAAAGTTAATAAACTGCAGCTTCAGCATTATAAATGTGTAATTACAAATATATTTAAATGGCATTAGAGTATATTTTAGTCTACCGTAAATGCCTGTCAGTACATTCAGCAGTAACTTCAACCATATTAAAGTTTAAAGACAATAGAATTGTGAAAATACATATAAAGATGTACTCAAGTCCTAGTGAAGAAAGTATAAAAGCACTTTAAAGTTCAGCTAATTGCGATTAATATAAATTTAAACTAATAGCATTTTCATTTTCAATTGCAGTTAACATGCAGTTAAGTGTCTGAAAACACTACACTTCACACTTATTATTTTAAAGTATATTATTTCTGTAATGAGCACTCTTTTTAAAGCATTGCTAAAGGAGTAATTTTTGTGCTAATCATTATGTGCTGTTTTATTGAATCCAGATTAGTTCCTGTCACTTGATTTTCTATTTGTGTCTATCTGCATCAACTAACACTAGTGCCAATTTAAGTGGCCAGCGACTATATGTAAGAGTAAATTGCTGAGATTATGTTTGTGTGTACATTGTTATAAATGCACAAGGCCTCATGGTGTCTGCATTTGAATGGCTGTCACAGGTACAGAGTGCCGGAGGAAAGTATTATTCCATTTTCTCAAGCAGATGAGAGTAAAATCAACAGCTTGAGGAACAGAGCCTACATCACCTGCCAGCCTGCATGGGAGAGAGAGGTGCCTCATTCCATGCTTCTGTACATTTAAGACATGACAAAGGCAATATGCAAAGAACAGACGATATGGTCAAAGATGCGTCTGTGACAAGTGTTTTGACAGGTGTTTGCAGAGGACAAGAATATGAATGATGTCGCCTAATCTATGTGTGTGATTTTTTTTCAGGTAGAAACGATGCAGAGACTGAAGCAGAAAGCTGAGATCCAGTCCCTGGCATCTATCGCCCCTCATTTCCTCACTCGAGTCTACCTGCCAAATAAACTGCGCTATGGAGGCTGGATATGAGCATCTGCTGCCCTCTACTGGAATATGTATGCCACACACGTAGCGTGTTTTCGCATGAAGTGCATGATTGAATCCTGTACAGATGTTACAGCGTGTTCTTACTAAATGTTAGATGAGCAGTTATGTTGGATTACTGTCACCGTAGTAGACTGAGTTATGAGATTGAATATGCCATACATCATCTGAGCTGTTTTGTTAAAGCTGCTCTGGACTGTCACGTTTGCATTGGCGGTGAATATTATGGAATAAATGAACGAAACGAACCCTTCTCTTTCACCATGAACTTTGTTATTTTATATTTTAAAATACTTAGGTAAATTAAGTCATCAGTTTCTTTAAAAATAAAGGTAGATTGAAATATTTAAATCATGGTTACGGTGATTTAGCCCAGAAAGTGTAAGTTAATGGTAGGGTAGGCAATTTCAGATTTGCAATTTTTATTGCAAATAAACAATAAAATATGACTTAAATCATAACTTTAAATGGTAGCGTAAAAAAAACTTCCGCTTCAGTCTGTATGGCCGTGCCCATGGAACGGATTGTTGTGATTTATTTATGTAAAATTCAGCACAAATTCTTCTTCTAAAGACACCAACCTCAGTTACAAAGAAAAATGGTGTCATGATATTCCGACGCATATTTCATGATTTAAAGAGGAGTGTGCAAGCCACACTGTATGTGTATGTGCAGTTCTTCAGTCTAATCACCTTAATTTATTACAGATCTGCAAGAATACAATACAAACAACAAATCATATAGAAGAATTGAATTTCTTGTTGATTTAAGCAAATTGCATTTGTTTCAAGTTCAAGTTTAAGGTCAATTATACTGTACAGGACATACAGAGGATTGAAATTCCGTTTCCCTCAGACCCATGGTGTAAAATACCAACATAACACAGACAAGTCTTAAAAATATATGTAAAATACAATACAAACAATAAAAAACATCAGGCACATGAGAATTTAAATATGTTCACATTATAAAGTGCCAGCAGTGTGCAAAAAGAGAGAGCAGCAATTGTAAAAGTGTCTGGTGCATTGTGTGTGTGTGTGTGTGTGTGTGTGTCCATTTGTTATGGGGGCGAAGAGTCGCAGTTCAGTGCATCTAAGGGAAGGGCTAAGAGGGAGGAGAGTTCAGGAGAGCCTGGTGGATGAAGCTGTTCTTCAGTCTGGAGGCTCTGAAACCTCCTCCCAGATGGCAGAAGACTAAAGAAGCCTTGTGAGGGGTGGGTGGGTGGGATCACCCACTATGCAGAGTGCTTTTCGGGTTAATCGGGTATTGTAAATGTCATTGAGGGAAGGTAGTGTGGCATTGACGATCTTTCCTGCTGAATTCACTATGTGCTGCAGCACTTTCTGGTTGTGAGTGGTGCAGTTACCAAACCACACAGTGATGCAGCTGGTCCGGATGCTTTCAATGGTGCCACGATAGAATCAGCACATAATGGGTGCCGGGGCTCTAACTCTCCTCAGTTTGCGGAGGAAATAGAGGCGCTGTTGGGCTTTCTTAGCCAGTGATGCAGTGTTGGTAGACCAGGAGAGAGGTCCTCTGTTATGAGCACACCCAGGAACTTGGTGCTGCTGCTTGCCCTCTCCACAGCAGCACTGTTGATGGTCAGAGAAGGGTGCTGGCTGTGAGCTGTGTTGTGAGAAAGTCCACAACAATCTCATTTGTTTTCTCTCTGTTTAGAGAGAGATTGTTGTCGCTGCACCACCTGGCCAGTTGGCACACTTCATTTCTGTATTTTGTCCCATCATTATTGATGAGACCCACCACAGTTGTGTCGTCCGCAAACTTTATGAAGTGATTTGTGCTGTACATTGGTGAGCAGTCATGGGTTAGCAGAGTGAAAAGCAGGGGGCTAAGAACACATCCTTGGGGGGGGGGCCTGTGTTCGATGTGATGGTGATGGATGTGTTGTTGCCGACCCGAACTTCCTATGGTATTCCAGTAAGAAAGTCCAGCAACCGGTTGCAGAAAGAGATGTTTAGGCCAAGCCGGTTCAGTTTCTGTATTAACTGTTGTGGAATGATGGTATTAAATGGCAAACTGAAATCTATGAAAAGCATTCTCACATAAGAATTTTTTGTTTCCAAGTGAGAGAGGGCTGAATGAAGAGCAGTAGAAACTGCATCATCAGTGGACCGGTTGGCCCGATATGCAAACTGGAAGGGATCCAGGGAGAGGGGTAGAATGGTTTTGATGTGTTGCATGACTATGCATTCAAAGCACTTCATGACAATAGAAGTCTGTGCAACAGGACGATAGTCATTAAAAACGTATGGGGATGGTTTCTTGGGAACTGGTATAATTGTGGTAGCTTTAAAGTATGTGGGGACAACAGCCTGGCTCAGAGAAATGTTAAAGATGTCTGTGAAGACATCTTTGAGCTCTTCTGCACAATCCTTTAGCACCCGACCAGGTATATTGTCTGGACCAGCTGCTTTGCGGATGTTGATCTTAGAGAAGGATCTCATCATGCTGGCTGGAGAGAGATCATTCAGCAAAGAGATGTCACTGTCACAGGTCTGTAGTGGGGGCTTGTAATCCGTGATTGTCTGGATTCCCTGCCACAGTCTCCTTGTGTCTCTGCTGTCTCTGCTGAAGTTAAAGGGATAGTTCACTTTGAAATTAAATTTTGATATGTTTTAGCTTACCTCAAGGGCATCCAAGATGTAAGTGTCTTTTTTTCCGCAGTAGTTTCAATTTTGATATTTTTAGGTCAAACCGTTCTTGTCTGTCAGTCATTTAATGCAGGTCTGTGGTCACTGTCTCAAAGAGCATACACAGAGTCCAAATTAAAACAATTCCCCATCGTCCAAATTAAACAATTCCCCATCGTAAGTACACATTGATGGCCTAAGACACGAAACGAACGGTTTGTGTGAGAAAACGAACAGTATTTATATCGTTTTTACCTCTTATACACAGCCACGTCCAAGTGATCTGAGGGCGCGCGCGCATCCTGGTGTGTGACGTGTACGCAGACTGGTGCATAAATATATACACTAGATGTCGCCTTGTCTACGGCAGTTCATTGGAACGAATGTCTTTAAGGCGACATCTAGTGTATATATCTATGCACCAGTCTGCGTACACGTCACACACCAGGATGTGCGCGCACCCTCAGATCACTTGGACCATTAGGCCATCAATGTGTACTTACGATGGGGAATTGTTTAATTTGGACGATGGGGAATTGTTTTAATTTGGACTCTGTGCATGCTCTTTGAGACAGTGACCACAGACCTGCATTAAATGACTGACAGACAAGAACGGTTTGACCTAAAAATATCAAAATTGAAACTACTGCGGAAAAAAAGACACTTACATCTTGGATGCCCTTGAGGTAAGCTAAAACATACCAAAATTGAATTTCAAAGTGAACTATCCCTTTAAGGGCTGTCCTCTTGGTGTACTGTTTTTTTGGCCTTTCTGATGCCCTGGGACAGTTTGGCCCTTGCTGTTCTCAGGTTTCAATTATCAAAATCATGTAAAATGTGTTCTATTCCAGGAAATATCCTGCCAACACAAGGTTCTGACCAGCAGATGTCAGTATGACCTCCTTCGACTGATGTGCAAATTAGACACTGTTACCCTGATGACCGGCATCAGGATGACAGAAGTTGATGGATATTGACATGCTCCAAAAAAGTTATTTAAAGATATATGTGTGAACTGATTCGTTAAGGATCTGACATCTTTTCAATGTTTTATACACTTTTGAAGGATATAATTTGTCAAAAGGCCTACAGAACTCTTGATTAATTCAAATTATTAAATTAGTTTAATTGAAAACACGTACATGCATTTATAATGCATCTGTTTACATTGTATTAGAAACATATTTCCTTATATATATTTTCACATTTAGCCTACATATATTGTATATATGGGTTTTTTAAGTTCTATATTTGTTGTACAAACATTTATACAAACAGATAATTTTATACCTGAAATTTAATGCACAAATGCCGAGATGTTTGTACTTCCTCACCGAATCCGAATTTCAGACCTTTACCGTGACAACAGCCACCACATAAACAAAATAAAATGAAAGACACAACAGTATCATGCTTTTTCCTGTTTTACTCTTAAAATGAACCAAGTGAATCAACAGGTTTTCTTCCATCAGCACATCTCAGATCTCTCTGCTACTCGCCTGTGCTGTTTAAAAGACACGACTCTCATCAACCTATCAGCATCGTGAGAGGGAGGCAGACCATTTTTGAATATTAAATGAGCGTTCTTCACGCGTCAAACTCCTTTATAAGCTGTGTTATATATTTAATCCGTGTCCTTTAAAATCGCTCTTGCCGTGAGTTTCTCCTCTACTACACACTCCACGGTCGTAAGTTATGAATATAACTATGGGTCTGTGAGATCCCAAGGCGATTTAAACTTCCGGCTCGTTCTCTTACCTTGAACGCCCTAGTGTTCCGAGCGACGAGGATAGTGACGGTCATCCTTCAGTCTCACAGATCCATAGTTATATTCATAACTTAGGATCTGTTTCGACCTCACTCTGACCGTCACTACAGTCTAATAGGATGACTCATGTCAGCAGGGTCACGAGGAACTACAGACTCCAAACTATTCAAACCTCGCTGGGCAGCAGACATCAAAACTGCAGTGCTGACAGACGTTGTGCCAGTTACGTCAAATTTTGCAAATGTACATGTGTAGACCATGATGCTGCAGCACAAATCTCCCCCACCGGAACTCCTTTTAGTGCGGCCCATGAAGCAGCTACACTTCTGGTTGAGTGGGCCCGTATTCCCATAGGAACTGGTAATCCTCTCCGTATAAGCCTGGGAAATAACTTCAACCAACCAATGTGATAAACGTTGCTTAGAAAGTGGCACCCCAGTCTGGCATTTCCATAGCAAACAAAAAGCTGAGAATGAGACTTCCTCAAGGTCTGAGTAAAATTTATATAGGTGCGTAATGCCTTAACTGGACATAGGGTGAGCAAACTCTGCTGATCTGCCTGTGAAGAAGGGGGTTGAAATTAAACTACCTCCAGAACTTTGTTTTTGTAATTTCTGAAATGAAAGCTTTAGCGTAAGTTTTGCCGGGAAGACTCAATTGTTATGTCACTTATTACCTTCTCATCTATCCAATCGTGTTCTAATACTTGTAGTAGGGCTGTCACGATGTTACGGGGGGGGGGGGGGTTGGGGGGGGGGGGGTTGGGGGTTATATAGTTTTTCTTTTTTACCCAACAAACATAAGGATACTGATAAACACAAGGCACATGCATTTTTACTTCTTGCGTACTCAATCTATGGCAAATTTTTGTGAAGGAAGACAAGCATGTGAAGTTTATCTGGTTTCAAACTGAAGCCAAACACTGTCTGAAGGTTTCCTGAAGAACTGAAAAGCTCTTAAACCTGTTGTTGCACCAGCGCCAATAAAGTCATGCAGATAGCAGATTTGAATAAAAAAATCAAGTGCAAATACAAATACAAAAATAAGATGAGTAAAGAAAACGGGGTTCTTAATTTTAATAATCACCCTTTATTAAATATATGAACACAGAAACCCCCTGTTAACAGTTAATGTCACGTTTCCCATTCCATGATGACTAATAGCCGCGTCGCGTCTATGACAACTCGAGGTGTTGCACACCGGACACGCACTTTCTCAGTTTATGGCCAGCAATATCATTATGTTTAAGGACATTATGGAATTGAGATAATGTCTGTACTATGTTATGATTATACTGTACAATTAAATACAATAGTTGTTAAGTCTGTGATCTGAACACTTTTTTCTGCGCTCTGTCGCGGCAGGATTTTGAACAAGGTCCTGAGCCATTGCTGGGCGCCGCGGACAGACGCCGAATAGAACCGCGCTGTGCTTCTCGTCCGGTGTGTGTACACTCATACAGAATGTGTTAGAATTTTTAAAGACGTGGCGCTGCGCTTCTCGTCCGGTGTGCGACCACCTCTAAGGTGCTGTTTTCTTTGAAGCCAAAGAACTCTGTTGTTAATACTGGCGAGCTCAGCTTACTTTTTTCGGGTGTGGACCTTTACAGTCTATGGTGTGGACAGAGTGTTTCACTCTAGCTGCGCTGCGCTGCGCTGCGTCTAGAAAACGCCAATATCGCCAATACCGGTATATTGTATTGCTCTAAATTAACACGATGTCGATATTTCATGCTTTGAATATCACGATTATCATCAATACCGGTATATTGCGACACCCCTAACTTGTAGTATAAAAGATCAGTACTTACACATGTCTGAGTTCGCAGATGCTGATGCTTTCATTCACCTCCATCCTTCCCACCACCACCAGGATGGTCCCTTCCCCTCCATCCTCCCCACCACCACCAGGATGGTCCCTTCCCATACCTCCCAGGGGGTCGGCTGTGCCCCTGCCTTCGTCTTCAGGCAGGAAATGCAGATTCCGTACCCTCGGATTACGAGCTATGGACTCGCCAAAGAACTTTATATCATAATATTTGCTTGCTGGGCTGTTAATAAATTAATACTTGTTACGGTATTTTGCCTCCCGAGTCTTTCTGGTACAACTGAGGATTAAGTACTTTTGGTAAAAAGGCAGGGTTGGGCCAGAGCATCACCCCTGTGCCATCCGGCCTCCAACACAAACAATCCTCACTAATGGATAGTGCACACAATTCTCCTACCCTTTTAGCAGAGCATATAGCCAAAAAAAAAGATGTCTTGAGAGACAAAGCTTTTAAATCTGCATAAGCCATAGGCTCGTACAGGGGCTTAGTGAGAGAGTCTAATGCAAAAGGCAAAAAATGCAAATGTGCGATTCCCTTCAGGAACTGACATACAAAGGGATGTAGGCCTAATGGCTGGCCATCCACTCCCCCATCAGATGCTGAAATAGCTGAAGCATAATTCCCTGATTGTACTGGCTGCTTTGCCCTGACCCAGTTGAGCCTGCAGGAATCCCAGGACAATTGGCACCAAACAGGTTACTGGATCAACATTCATGCTTAAACACCAATCTGAAAAAAATTCTCCACTTTATGAAGTAATTAACACGAGGGGGCCATACCCACAATCGCAGTGCCATCAGGTTTGGATGCCAAATCTGCCCGTCTATTTGGGATAGGAGATCTGCTCGTGATGGAAGTTGCCATGGAGGACCCTGAATCAGCTGAACTAGGTCCTGGAACCATGGTCTTCCCGGCCAGCGTGGAGCAACTAGTAGAACTGTGTAATGACCCTCCCTGATCCTCTGAAGGACCTGGGAAATCAGAAGAAAGGGGGGAAAAACATCTAATAAGCCTGTTGGCAACTCTTGTGACAAGGCATCCAGGCCTAAACTGCCTTCTTTTACCATGAGGGAGTACCATCCCAGGCAATGGGTCGTCTCCCTGGAAGCAAAGGGATCTACATGAGCTGTCCTGTATCAGGTCCAAATTTGGGGTATTGCCTCCATGTGCAACCGCCACTCTCCTGGAAGAGGCCCTGTTCTGGACAAAATGCCAGCTGCTCTCACACCCGGGATGTGGATTGCTCTCAGTGAGGACAGCCGTGGCCATGTCCATGTCAGCAGGTTCGTTGCCACCTGGAGACAGCATAGCGACTTTGTCTCTCCTTGGTGATTTATGTGGTAAACTGCTGAGGTACTGTCCGTTCTCACTAGCACATGCTTGTGGCGAAAAAAATGGTAACAGACCCTTGAGAGCGAGATGAACAGCCCTCAATTCGAGCACATTTATGTGTTCTGATGACCAAGGGGGATCCCATTTGCCCCATACTGACCTGCCTTCCCAAACGGCTGATGTTATCACTGATCTTCTGTGAGAAAGATTGCCCAGTGGGGTTCCCCTGCAGAGAAAGTCCTGGGGGGGTGCACCGTCGAAACTGTAGCTGATACCCTTGAGTTATTGTGGATAAAACCCACTGGTCTGAGACCACTCTCTCCCAACTGGCCAGTGAAAGTTAAGAGGAACAGTCGACGGCCAGCACCTGACCCCTATGCAGGTCCACCATCACGTCCTGCACCCCTCCGTGAACTTCTCTGTTGGCCTCCCCCACGGGACTGAAATCTCCTCTGGGGATGTGTGGCAGGATTTTGTCTTTGGGCACGAAAGCTCTGCCCTTGAACACTAAAAGGATTGCCACTCGTGTGTCTAGACCAAGCAGGTTGCTGCGGCCTTTGTGTTTCTCGAGACCTCTGTCTGAAGACTGGAGTTGGTTGATGACAAGCCCGCTGGACAGCTTCTCTCGTTGTAATGGAGCGCTCAGTCCTATCCAGCACCTCCTGAGAATCTGAATTAAAAATGTGACCGGGAATTACTGGCAAACTCAATAGTTTGCTTATTATGGTCTCTGGCAAAGAGGTTTGTGCCAGCCATACCTGTCTACGACATAACACAGCTGAAGTCATAGCCTCCCCCACATCACGTGTCAATTGTGAGTGGGCTGCCAGAGCAGAATCAACAAGGTTCCTAGAATCCTGGTCTTCCGCACTTACTGTTTTCCATAAGGCTGCTAAGAGGATGGCCAAAGCATTGCCTGTACGAGCTGCATGTGCAGTGGCATTAAAGGATTGTGAGATCAGACCATAGACTGTAAAAAAAGATGGACGACGCCCCTTCGCTCTCTTCCATTGATGAGAACTGAAGCCGCCAGAGTCCCGATATGGCGCTGACATATTGGATCTTGAGTCTGCGCAGTAGCGATCTCGGGACCAGACCTGCGCAGTAGTGAGCAGGAAGTAAAGCCGCGAAATCAACGCTCTGCCCTCACTCGCTTCAGGGAAAGTGCATTCTGCACACTTTTTTAAAAATTGATTGCAGTACGACAAGAGGCTTGTTAAAATAAAGTAAATACAATCTCCTCAGTCCTCCGAAGATCCCGAAAAAATGTCCGTTGGTGCTTCAGTGACTACTTCGCTCGGAGAACCTGTCAATCACAGCTGTCAATCATGACGTTACACCACCGCATCACGTAACTAACTAAAAACCAACTTATTTTTGAAACAGACACTTGAACTTACATCAGCGTGATAAAAACGACAGCAAATGAAAGAAACCACCTTTGGAAAAAGATATTTGAAGTGTAATTTAATTGTTTAGTTGGTCTCACATCCCGTTGAATAACACGGGGAGGCGGGGCTTATGACCTATACTAGGACCAGTCACCGGGGGGCGATCGAGACGTTTTGGCTTCACTTTTCAGGGCTTGTGCGGCACGCTTGGATCAGACGGTCAGTTTTCACACACTCCTTCTTGGGACAGCGAGGGTTAGCAGATGCATGGGCTGGTCCCAGAGTTGTCCATGATGCTAATTTTTGTTCTAACGGTGGCATGTCCCCCAGTCCAGTTTCTTTTGGGTAATGGGCATTGGCCAACCGTCTGCAGCCTGCATTGAATTGAGGCCTCTGTGATGGTTTCTTCCATGCTGTCCTCAACATTGAGGTATAACCATCTGCCACTGGAATGCAAGATGGAGAATTAGTCTGAGGTATGCCTTCCCAGACACCCCCGACAGGAGCTGGGTCAGGCACAGAAGGCTGCAAACAAAGAATTTTTGCTGCACTAAATGCTCAAGCAACAAGAGTATTTGCTGGAAAATCATCCCTCTCTGTTGATTCGCCATCCACTTCGGCAGAATCTGAATGGGGTCCCTCTCCTTGGCTCCCTCCTTCTGCCTGCTGTGCATTATCAACCAGCGAGTGGGGAGCAAGAAGAGATTATACATCAACATCTTCTGCGTCAGTGTCAGGATTACCCTGCTGCGCAGGTGGAGGAACGCATTCCTGACCAGGAGGTAGTGATGGTGAAAATGAGTGACGAGCTTCAACTCTGTCCATCCTCTGTGCTAAACTCTCAATAGCAGCCAGGATCTGTAGTTGAGTGTCTGTTTTGCCACCCTCCGCTGGTGGAGCAGGAGTTGGGTGTTTAACCACTTCCACCACCCTCTCATGGCTTGATCTGTGTGGTTCATGGCGATCACATGAGTGCTTGCGAGAACGCTTACGACTATGCCTGTCCGATGAGCATTCAGAATCAGAATCAGAATCAGAATCAGAAAGAGCTTTATTGCCAAGTGTGCTTGCACCCACAAGGAATTTTTCTTGGTACTGAAGCTTCCAGTGCACATATACAAATACAAATACAACAAGAAACATAGTAATACAATTCTAAGAATAAAATATATTTAAAAGAATAAAAATAAAAATAGTATAAATAGTAAAAAGTAGGGTCACAGTTGGGTTTAATCCGAATAAACATTTACATATAATGAACATATTTACAGTATTTGAGTAGTATGAATAATATAAATATAAATATCACCTGAATTAGAGAATATTACACTAGACAGTGGGAGTCTAGTGCATGTTACAGATTATGAACATATTTACAGTATTTTTTGTAGTATGAATAATATAGATATAAATATCACCTGAGTTTATTGCACTAGACAGTGGGAGTATTGCACTTACAGGCATATGCTTTGGGGGGCATGTTAAGTGTTCAGGAGGGAAATGGCCTGTGGAAAGAAACTGTTCCTGTGCCTGGATGTTCTTGTGGCCAGTGATCTGTGTCGCCGTCCTGACGGTAACAGTTCAAACAGGTGGTGTCCAGGGTGAGTGGAGTCTGTGATGATTTTACCTGCTCTCTTCCTCACTCTGGAAGAGTACAGGTCCTGGAGGGTTGGCAGGGGGGCACCAATAATCCTCTCTGCAGTCCGGACTGTCCGTTGTAGTCTCCTGATGTCCGATTTGGAAGCTGAACCAAACCAGACAGTGATGGAAGTGCTTAAAACAGACTCAATGATGGCTGAGTAGAACTGGATCAGCAGCTCCTGTGGCAGATTGAACTTCTTCAGCTGGCGAAGGAAGTACAGTCTCTGCTGGGCCTTTTTCACAATGGAGTCAATGTGATTTGCCCACTTCAGGTCCTGAGAGATGGTAGAGCCCAGGAACCTGAATGACTCCACTGCTTCCACAGTGCTGTTCATGATGGTGAGAGGGGCGAGTGCTGGGGATTTTCTCCTGAAGTCCACGATCATCTCCACTGTTTTGAGCGTGTTCAGCTCAAGGTTGTTATAGCTGCACCAGACAGCCAACTGTTCAACCCCCAGTCTGTAAGCAGACTCGTCACCATTTTGGATGAGACCGATGACAGTGGTGTCGTCTGCAAATTTCAGGAGCTTGACAGAGGGGTCTTTAGAAGTGCAGTCATTAGTGTACAGGGAGAAGAGCAGTGGGGAGAGAACGCACCCTTGGGGGGCGCCAGTGCTGATGGTGAGGGTCCTGGATGTGAGTTTCCCCAGTCTCACTAGCTGCTGCCGGTCCGTCAGGAAGCTGGAGATCCACTGACAGATTGAGGATGGCATGGAGAGCTGAGTCAGTTTGGCTGTGAGAAGATCAGGGATGATGGTATTGAAGGCCGAACTGAAGTCCACGAATAAGATCCGTGCATAAGTCCCAGGTCTGTCAAGATGTTGCAGGATATAGTGCAGTCCCATGTTGACTGCATCATCCACAGACCTGTTTTCTCTGTAAGCAAACTGAAAGGGATCCAGCAGGGGTCCAGTGATGTCCTTCAGATAGGCCAACACCAGTCTTTCAAACGACTTCATGACCACAGATGTGAGAGCGACAGGTCTATAGTCATTAAGTCCAGTGATTTTAGTTTTTTTGGGAACCGGAATGATAGTGGAGCGTTTGAAGCAGCAGGGAACTTCACACTGCTCCAATGATCTGTTGAAGATCTGTGTGAAGACTGGGGCCAGTTGGTCAGCGCAAGCTTTTAGACAAGCAGATGAGATGCCGTCTGGGCCTGAAGCTTTCCTAGTCTTCTGTTTTTTGAAGACTCGGCTCACGTCCTCCACGCAGACCTTAAGCTCAGGTTGGATGGCAGAAGGGGGGAGGACCTGTTTCCTCTCCCTACCATGCTCAGGTACAGAACTGCTTACTCTATTAGTGCGGTGAAGTCGTTCCCCTCTGGGCAGGTCACAAGCCGCACTGCAGGGATTATCCACATCCTCTCTTAAATGAGCCATCTCCAGGCATGAAGGGCATTCCCTATGCCCATCACAAGGGTCCATTGCTGATAGCGGCAATAGCGCAATAGCGGCAGCAATGAGAGGCCATGATACCCTCACACCAGGTAAGGCCACACACAATCCCACTGACTGCGAACAGCAGTGAAGGGTATATCAAGCCCACAAAAAGCAAAAAAGGCCTGCACTAGTACGCGAACGTACTTAGCAGGCCTATATCAAATCCCAACAACTCCGAACAGTAATATAGGGCTCCAAAAGGCAACCATACTCACCAAAATTTTGTAATGAAGTATATTCACTAGGTTACTGATGGATACTCCATAATATATACTCCAGAAAACAGAAATAATCCATAATATTGAATGGCTAGTATGTTTAGAAACTAGCCTCAGAATATCTGAATAATACAATAAAACTTATCTCAATTAATAAGCACATATAGCATGAATTGAGTGTCCATCCATCCATCTTCTACCGCTTATCCGGGGCCGGGTCACGGGGGCAGCAGTCTAAGCAGGGATGCCCAGACTTCCCTCTCCCTAGACACTTCCTCCAGCTCTTCCGGGGGGACACCGAGGCGTTCCCAGGCCAGCCGGGAGACATAGTCTCTCCAGCGTGTCCTAGGTCTTCCCCGGGGTCTCCTCCCGGTGGGACATGCCCGGAACGCCTTCCCGGGAAGGCGTCCAGGAGGCATCCGGAAAAGATGCCCGAGCCACCTCAACTGACCCCTCTCGATGTGGAGGAGCAGCGGCTCTACTCTGAGCTCCTCCCGAGTGACCGAGCTTCTCACCCTATCTCTAAGGGATCGCCCAACCACCCGGCGTAGAAAGCTCATTTCGGCCGCTTGCATCCGGGATCTTGTCCTTTCGGTCATGACCCACAGCTCATGACCATAGGTGAGAGTAGGAACGTAGATTGACTGGTGAATCGAGAGCTTCGCCTTGCGGCTCAGCTCCTTCTTCACCACGACAGACCGGTACAGGGACCGCATTACTGCAGAAGCTGCACCGATCCGCCTGTCAATCTCCCGTTCCATCCTTCCCTCACTCGTGAACAAGACCCCAAGATACTTGAACTCCTCCACTTGAGGCAGGAGCTCTCCACCAACCTGAAGCGGGCAAACCACCCTTTTCCGACTGAGAACCATGGCCTCGGATTTGGAGGTGCTGATCTTCATCCCAGCCGCTTCACACTCGGCTGCAAACCGTCCCAGTGCATGCTGGAGGTCCTGGCCTGATGAGGCCAACACGACAACATCATCCGCAAAGAGCAGAGATGAAATCGTGTGGTCCCCAAACCTGACCCCCTCCGGCCCCTGGCTGCGCCTAGAAATTCTGTCCATAAAAATTATGAACAGAACCGGCGACAAAGGGCAGCCCTGCCGGAGTCCAACACACACCGGGAACAAGTCTGACTTACTGCTGGCAATACGAACCAAGCTCCTGCTCCGGTCGTACAGGGACCGGATAGCCCTTAGCAAAGGGCCCCGGACCCCATACTCCCGGAGCACCCTCCACAGGCCGCCGCGAGGGACACAGTCGAATGCCTTCTCCAAATCCACAAAGCACATGTGAATTGGTTGGGCAAACTCCCATGAGCCCTCCAGCACCCTGTAGAGGGTATAGAGCTGGTCCAGTGTTCCACGACCGGGACGAAAACCACACTGTTCCTCCTGAATCCGAGGTTCTACTATCGGCTGGATTCTCCTCTCCAGTACCCTGGCATAGACTTTCCCAGGGAGGCTGAGAAGTGTGATCCCCCTATAGTTGGAGCACACCCTCCGATCCCCCTTCTTGAAAAGAGGGACCACCACCCCGGTCTGCCAGTCCAAAGGTACTGTCCCCGACCGCCACGCGATGCTGCAGAGGCGTGTCAGCCAAGACAGCCCCACAACATCCAGAGACTTGAGGTACTCAGGGCGGATCTCATCCACCCCCGGTGCCTTGCCACCGAGGAGTTTCTTGACTACCTCGGTGACTTCAGCTTGGGTGATGGACGAGTCCGCCTCCGAGCCCTCAGCCTCTGCTTCCTCAATGGAAGACGTGACGGCGGGATTGAGGAGATCCTCGAAGTATTCCTTCCACCGTCCGGTGATATCCCCAGTCGAGGTCAACAGCTCCCCACCTCCACTGTAAACAGCGTTGGTAGGGCACTGCTTCCCCCTCCTGAGGCGCCGGACGGTTTGCCAGAATCTCTTCGAGGCCGACCGATAGTCCTTCTCCATGGCCTCACCGAACTCCTCCCAGGCCCGAGTTTTTGCCTCCACAACCACCCGGGCTGCAGTCCGCTTGGCCCGTCGGTACCCATCAGCTGCCTCAGGAGTCCCACAAGCCAGCCAGGCCCGATAGGACTCCTTCTTCAGCTTGACGGCATCCCTTACTTCCGGTGTCCACCACCGGGTTCGGGGATTGCCGCCTCGACAGGCACCGGAGACCTTACGGCCACAGCTCCGAGTGGCCGCGTTGACAATGGAGGTGGAGAACATGGTCCACTCGGACTCAATATCTCCAGACTCCCTCGGGATCTGGTCGAAGCTCTGCCGGAGGTGGGAGTTGAAGATCTCTCTGACAGGAGATTCGGCCAAACGTTCCCAACAGACCCTCACAGTACGTTTGGGTCTGCCGAGTCTGTCCAGCTTCCTCCCCCGCCATCGGATCCAACTCACCACCAGGTGGTGATCAGTTGACAGCTCCGCCCCTCTCTTCACCCGAGTGTACGGCCGGAGGTCGGATGAAACGACCACAAAGTCGATCATCGACCTCCGGCCTAGGGTGTCCTGGTGCCATGTGCACTGATGGACACCCTTATGCTTGAACATGGTGTTCGTTATGGACAAGCTGTAACTAGCACAGAAGTCCAATAACAGAACACCGCTCGGGTTCAGATCAGGGGGGCCGTTCCTCCCAATTACGCCCCTCCAGGTGTCACTGTCGCTGCCCACGTGGGCGTTGAAGTCCCCCAGTAGAACGACGGAGTCCCCAGTCGGAGCACTTTCCAGCACCCCTCCCAGAGACTCCAAGAAGGCCGGGTACTCTGCACTGCCGTTCGGCCCGTAAGCACAAACGACAGTGAGATATCCCCGACCTATCCCCGACCCGAAGGCGCAGGGAAACGACCCTCTCGTTCACCGGGGTGAACTCCAACACATGGCGGCTGAGCTGGGGGGCTATAAGCAAACCCACACCAGCCCGCCGCCTCTCACCATGGGCAACTCCAGAGGGGTGAAGAGTCCATCCTCTCTCGAGGAGTGTGGTTCCAGAGCCCAAGCCGTGCGTAGAGGTGATCCCAACTATCTCTAGTCGGAATCTCTGAACCTCACGCACAAGTCATGGGCCTGGCTCCAGGGTGGGGCCCCGGCTGCGCCATACTGGGCGACGTCACGGTCCTCTGTTTTTTTGGCATCATAAGGGGTTTCTGAATTGAGTGTTTGTATTGAAATATTGAATGGCTAGTATGTAGAAACTAGCCTCAAATATCAAATAATAAACTTATCACAATTCAAGCACATACAGCATGAATTAAGTGATTGGTACAGATAATACAAAAATAAAACACCACAATTCACAGGGGCACAAAGCACCTGCACCACTTGGGTGATGAATTGAATGGTGAATAACAATATTAATTTGGTTCCTACCTGTACCAGGTCTCTAATACCCCTTTTCTACCAAGGCAGTGCAGGTGCTGGTGCTGATTCAGAGCCAGAGCCTAGTTTCAAATCAGTTCTTTGTCTTTCGACACCCAAAGCACCAGCTCTGAACCAGTAAATGTGGTTCTTAAGTAGCACCAAAACATTGCTGGTCTAGAAGTAAGAACCGCTTGCGTCAGGGGCTGGTAAGGCTACCGGGTTACCGTGACCAACAAGACGAACAGAAACTTGTGACCGCCATTTTTTAAATAGCAGCTAATCGAACTAATAGCAGCTCGATTATAATCTCCATCTATGCAAGTTACGGCGAGCTGCAGAACGCGTTGGATTTGCCGTGTTTGGATGCCGATGTAGGTTCACAAAGCCATGAGCATCAATAGTAACGCAACGACTGCCATTGTTGATGGAAGGCTTGTTGGAGATGCATCAGAGCGGCGTGGACCGGTCGGAGCAGCGGGAGTGTTTGGAGAACATAAGACTCTGTGTGTCTTTGGATCGCTTTCGTAGTGCTTTGATGTTATGCGCGGATCGGTCTGCGAGAAGCCGAACCATCCTGAACAAGCCTGGTGTGTTTGTGTTTGGCGTTGCTGCGCTTGCGTTGCTGGGCAACACGAGATGTAAAAAGTGACATAACATCTGGCACTGGTCACTTTCTGGCCTGTGGAAAAGCAAACCGGTTCTTAGAAGGCTCGTCAGTCGAACCAACTCCGAACTGGCAATAGCTCTGGCTCTGAAATAGCACCCGGTTCATACTGGTGGAAAAGGGGTATAAGGCGAGAAAGGTAAAGAGAACGAGCCGGAAGTTTAATTCGCCTTTTATAGCGCGTGACGTTCCACTTCTGGGGTCATGGGCATGACTTTCTTTACATAAGGTCTCAAGAGAAGGCAGAACGAAGGTTATCATCCTATTAGACCGTAGTGACAGTCAGAGTGAGGTCGAAACAGATCGGCCACTATCGATGAGAGCACAGAAAGGGATCCCATGTGCTAGTACGACCGACTACTAAAAACAACAACTTAGCCTAAGGTATTCAGGGGTCTTCGGTGATTTAATCACTGTCAAAGCCATGGTGACTGGTGACTGAAAAAAAAAAAAGTATTTAATTTCATGTTGTTACTATGGTTATCATTGACTTCTATTATAATAAACAAACTGAACCAAATACAAAATAAGAATTGTTTATTACATATTTTAGATCCATTTTAATACATACACTTCCATGCATTTGGGAAAAAAGCTAGTAATAGATTAATATCAATGAATACACAAAAAAATAGTATAATACATAAGCAACATGAATAATCAACCATGTATATACAATAGGCTACACAAGAAAAGACATCTCAACAAAATGCATGGAAACACATGTTCCATGTAATAAATCAATGTAAATTTTTAAATAAAAAATGTCCATCTTCACTTAACTTTAAAACATTTGTGTTTCAGTCCGCTTGTTAAGTCTGACGTCACTGTTTCCAAGTCCAAAAGCTCTATCAGATGCCAAAAACAAACAACAAACATACACTCACTGTGCTGTAATAATATTCCTGAAAATTATTTCACGAAATTCACAAATGTGACAGCACCTTTACTCACTGCAACATAACATCTCTACCAGCAGTGAAGATCAACAGTGAAGGCTTCGCTCAGTATTTATATATCTCTAGACAGTGAGGGTCATCAGTGAAGGCTTCGCTCTGTGTTTATATGTCTGTCAATCACTGAGTTTATTTGGTTTTCTCAATATCACACAGTGCAACTTGTTGTGTTCTGTAACACTTTTACACTGACTGGGAGAAAAGGATTGAAAAAGTAAATACGGTTGCATGTCGAAGAGAACACTAATTATCATAATGCAAAGAAGTTTCGTAACATTCGTAATTGTAACATTTCGTTAAATCCTGGAAATATTTTACAGTGCACTTTTAGAAAATAAACGTTCTTAATCTTACAACATACTTCTCACTAGTTTATTTAACTTGTTTACTAACAATGTCCAACACTAGACATACATGAATCACTGGAAAATTCTTGTCTTGAAGTCATGAACATTTTCTGTGGTGGAAATAGGGTTACTCTTTATTTTTAGTTGTTACCATGTAATTATACATTTAAGTACTGAGTAATAATAGTTAACGACATGTACTTACTATAGCGTTAGGATTATGGTTTGGTTTAGGGTTAGTTGTATCAAATTGTGCACAATTTATAGTAGTTACTATAGTAACTACATGTAACGTGTAACAAGGACACTGTAAAATAAAGTGTTACCAATACTAGCAGTGCTAAATTAAAGAGTTTAAGCAGTAGTACAGAACAGCACTGATGGACTGATTTACTGTCTTGTGGGATAAATGTGACCAGATTTCTGAAATAAAAATTCAGTGGTCAAAATTGGAGATGACGTGCCTGGCAACCTTTAGCCTTGGATCAGTGGAATCTTTTAGGAGGATTTACAAAATCTGTCTCAGAGGGCCAAATTGTGGCCAAATTAGTACAGTGTGAACCCGACTTCATAAAAAGAAAAAGAAAAACATACTGGTGTGCACCCTGAGACAAAGTTGCTTTCAGTTAAGACAACTCAAACATGCATTTTAGTCTGGGACTAGGCTTAAGCCTTGTCTGTCTAGCTACGAAACATTTTGACCCGTGATAAAAACACTTTATTTTGGTGTTCAGTTTACTGACACAATAATAGGTTTTAAAGCATGAATTAAATAGTTTCTTGTATTTATCTGTATTATAATTTTAACCGCGTTATTACAGTATTTAATTATTTGTATTTATTTTACTGTGGAGGCTCCATGCGATTTTATTTTAAAGGTAAATAAATGAGTCGCTACAGCGCTTGTTTGTTGACAATCCTGTGGACCATAAGCTCATGAGTCATGAAGGTAATGACGCTTATTTAGCGCGAGGGGGCGCGGTTTACTCATTTTTGTTCTCTTCAGAAAACATGAAATGACACGCTTCGGACCACCGTCTCTTAGGTTGTGAGGTTTAACCTGTATCATATTTGATTTCAAGGTCTCTAAATTAGGGCCCAAAAAATCTGTTGTACACAATCTACTGCATGCCTTCTGTCATCTGATTGTGATAGTTTATACCTACTAAAACGCAAGGCGCCTGCCTGGGGCGCATAAACAGCGCGCAGAACGCTCACTACCATAGGAAAACAATTGAAAAAAGGCTGCAAAAAACGCGTCAGGTGTGATCGGGGCCTTAGCAAGTAAAACGCCTAACGAGTCTATTATCTATATAGACTCATCTTTTTTATATACAGTAGTCAACATTTGAAGTGGATCATCAAAGTTGTCCTAAGACAAGAACGGGTATTGATCAAAATTCATGTATAACTTTGATGAAAGGTTCTACTGAAAGGACTACTGTAGCTATATCAAATAGGATCCATCAGGCTTTTGAGGATTTTTATTATTATTATTATTATTATTATTATTATTGTGTCTCAATCATAATGCATATATGTTTTGCCTCCACAATAAAAACTACAGCTTTGATAAAAATGTAAAAAACTAAGCATTTAAATATTATCTTAATAAGACATTATTATTGTGAGATATAGTGACAACTGATATTTACTGTATGCACTGTAAGTACTCTGCTATACTATTATAAATATCTCATTGATTTACATTACTAAGCTATCTGAATTTCATCTTACTTTTGACCATATAAATATCAGCAACTGCAGCAAATTGCGTATTTCTGCTCAGTTTGGGCCTCTGAATAATATTAAGGTGTTTCTTTTTTCTTTTCTTACAACAAAACAAAAAACATGCAATTTTTGAAAAAGATTTTTTTAGATTTTGTCTGAAGGTTCAATAAACTGTTCCATTAAATAATTCTGACTACTGTATTATTTCATATTCCATGTCAGGCTTTAGAGACTATCCACAGGAGATGTGGAGTTTCTTTTTGCATCATTATTTGCATTATGCAATGGAAAGTAAACCGTTGATCACGTGATCACATAAAGCATTTTTTTTTATATATATATTGCAAAACTATTTTTAAAGACCTTCTATTTACTAATTACATATTACAGAGAGTTGTGTAGGCCTATGATGCACATCACTTCTGATAATGCATGCCTGTACATTTTTACAAGCATGTAAAGACATGCATCGTCTTTGTCTTTAAAGGTGCATTAAGCAACTTTTCATGTTAAAAATACCTGTTTTTCTAACCCATACATGCTTAAACAATTGCCTGATGGGCTGAATGAGCCCTTCTCTGATCACTGCGATTGCCTCTATAATCCTGTACAGTAAAATAAATAAGAGGGATTCGGGCCGAATCTGAGACTGGGCGTGACGTCATGCGCGTTCAGTTGCAGTGTTGCAGTTTCATTTGTCGCCAGAGGGGGGCATAGTTCTGCAAAAACTCAGAGACTTGCTCTTTGCACCTTTAATACAATACATGTTATTTGATTAATTTTCAGACGATGAGGTCTCGTGCCCCTCAGATGACGTCAGCTGTCTGACCTCAGTCCTGCTACAGTGCCTGGAACTTCCTCATTGTGGGGATGTTGGCCAAGAAGGCCGTCTCTGAACTCTCTGCCTATCCCGTTACGGCGGTCTCAGCACATCCATGTCCGGTGGTTCAGAGTCCGGTGGTCCTGAGTCCGGTGGTTCAGAGTCCGGTGGTCCTGAGTCCATTGGTTCAGAGTCCGGTGGTCTCAGCGCATCCATGTCCGGTGGTCCTGAGTCCGGTGGTTCAGAGTCCGGTGGTCTCAGCGCATCCATGTCCGGTGGTCCTGAGTCCGGTGGTTCAGAGTCCGGTGGTCTCAGCGCATCCATGTCCTGTGGTCCAGAGTCCGGTGGTCCAGAGTCCGGTGGTTCAGAGTCCGGTGGTTCAGAGTCCGGTGGTCCAGAGTCCAGTGGTTCAGAGTCCGGTGGTCTCAGCGCATCCCGACCGCCTCGTGCTTTCGTGGAATCCGATATAGTGGCCATGACGGCTGAGGGATCTGACATGGCAACCACGACGGCTGTGACCCGTGGTAGCCCAAACTCCATGACCACTGTATCTAGAGACCACAGTTAAGGGGGAACCACATCTCTGAAGGGTGTAATATTCCTATATTCACTCAGCGATCCTCGAGGACCATCACGGATAAGTGTAGATTGTAACGGGTTATTTAGTCCATGACATAAGAAGTCGATTGTCCAGAAAGTGTCTGATGTGGTCCCGGATTAGGGTGACTGCTGGATCCATCTTTACAGGGTCTGGTGTTCTGTTATGAGGCAGTTCAGAAATGACAGAGAGGAGGATCCAGATTCAGTGACTGATTTATTAAAACAAAACAACAAAAGTAAATCCAGGTAACAAACAGGAGATTCCAAACACGAGATAAACAGAACTAAACAGAGCGCACATAACATCCACGTAGGACAACAGCAGACACAAAACAGAAGAAACACTGGGGATTTAGGGGCTATTTACACGCCACCGTTTTCAACTAAAAACGTAAAACTTTTTATGCGTTTTGGCCGTTCGTTTACACAACAGCGTTTTGGGAGCCGGAAAACGCAAACTTTTGAAAAAGTACAAGTACAAAGTACAAGGTTTTGAAAATGGTCTCTATGTAAACAACAAAAACACGAATCTCTGAAGACGATGACGTCATGCACATGCGTATTATGAGTTCAGTCTATAGTGTTTCATCTCCATCTAATTGGCCTGGCAGCAGAATACAGCATTTTTAGTCGTTTTCGTGGATCCGTGTGAATGGGGATCGTTTTGACGGTGTCGTCTATACACGGAAAACTCAAAGGAAAAACTTCTCCGTTTTAAGCGTATCGGTGTCGTGTAAACATACCCTAAATGTAAGTGTAAGTGGATAACAGATTTGGCTTGCTGTCTGCTATAGAGGGGCTCAGAGAGGATATTCTACTCGAGCTCCAATTGCCCCCTAGCCTGACTACGTCAGACTTCCTACTTCCGCTAATTTCATTTCGCTCCTGTAGTCAGTCTGAGATAGCAGCGTATCTTTCAGTTTTCCACCGGCCTGAAAACAGCCGGGCCAATCAACGAACAGAGGGCGGGCTGAGAGCCGTGACGTAGACGCTGATTGTACCGTGGTGGATGCGTACTTGCGTAGATTTACTTCACATAATCTGCAAAAGTCGTTCACAGCCATGTTCACTCCGGTATTTCGCTCGATGGTTTAGTTTTTGCATCATACATGTGTTTACAGTGGAAGTTAGATGCGGCTGAGCATGCGCATAACACACGCCATAACCAAACGTTATGTGATTGGCTTACGGGTAACCAATGATTTTAAACTTCAGACAAGCGCCCCCCGCGAGAGAGAAAACACTTCTCTATTATGCTATTCCAGACTCTCTCTACGAAGCAAAGTGAAGTAGCAGAGTCTGGTATTACCAGGCTAATTGCCCCCCCAATACACAGGCAAAATATGGTACAAAATGAGGAGAACGGGAGGAGGAGGGATGCCGAAAGAACTAACGACGAGAAGTGGAAGAGGCTGGTTTTTATAGATTAGATAGTTGTAATCCTCCCAAAATTACGCTAATAACTTCACAAGGTAACAAGCGACAGGCGAAGGCAAAGAGTAGCCATGGCAACAGACGAAGTAAACTATGGAAACTAGCAAGCAGAAACTAAACAGGAACTGAGAACACAGGAACAATGGGAACAAAACTACACATCCATCCACATAAGAGTCCACAACACAAGACAGGAATGTTACTGTGTTCTCCTCTCCACATCTCACCCACTGTCTGACTTACTGTAGCTCAATTTCGTTTTAGATCTTGTAAATGTTACTTTACCTTTGTACTCCAAGATTGATGCTAAAACTTTGAGTCATCATAACACTTACTAACCACTATATCAAAATCTACAGTCCTGTAAATATGAAGGTCTCCGGAGTATTATTGAGTTGAGGGTTAAAGTCATCGGAGAGAGGCATTTGTCTGCAGACAAAGGGTCTTTCAATTCCTTTCAGGTTTCAGAGGTGTGAACATCTGCACGTTACAGTCTTTGAGGCTGAGAGGGTGTGAGATCTCGATCAGTGTTCTAACACCAAACTCTTAATACTCTGCAAAGATGTGCCAATAAAGTCACTCCTACGTCTCGCTATTCTCAGCATATTTGTCAGAAGCCTTACTGTAAACTGGGCATAGAACCTCTCAAGATGTTTACTTGCCATCCTGTCTGTCTTCAAAACAACTGGATTGTAAGACACAGTTGCTTAGTCAAGAGAGAGGAGCTGAATTCAGCACAATACTGCGGAGCCTGTCTGCGCCTCGCTGTGACTTGCACCATTGTTGCTGTGGTATATTAGAATGGTAGATGTGTTGGACACTGGCACTTGGCATTGTGCGTGAAGTTTAATCTGATGTATAGTGGGCAGGCGAGGCAAAAGTACACAAAAAGTACATTAAATGCTGCATATCAAAGGGATAGTTCACCCAAAAATTAAAATTCTGTCATCATTTACTCACTCTAAACCTGATTGGTTTCTTTCTTCTGTGAAACACAGAGGGAGATATTATGAAGGTTGGTTTGACTGTTTGCCCTAAAAATGGGGACCAAAACAATTTTTTTCAAATATTGAGCTTGATAAAGAAACAAAAGTCACACAGATTTAAAACGACATGAGGGTGAGTAAATGATGACACAAGTATCCTTTTTGGCTGAACTGTCCCTTTAAGGCTTACAAGTTTTAAAAAAAAAAGTTGATTAAATCTGTGAATCTCAGCTGGTTTTGATAAAAAAAAAACCAGATTGGACATTGGACATGAAGTTGTGAAAGAAACCCAAATTGTTTGCAGTGTGGCTATTGTTAATACTATTTAAAAAGCATGTTGATTGAAATAAAGCTGAAATAAAATTAAATATAAATATTAGATGAAAAACAGAAAACATAAATTTTGTGTTTCAGCAAAAGTGACAAAACTAAAACTGCAAAAACTAGCCAAATATTTTTAGAAAACAAATAAAAATGGCAAAAGCTAAATTACTAAAACTTCACTTAATTAAACCATTACATTTCATAAAACTGAAGATTAAAAATATTTATATAATTCAAAACATTAAGAAATACTATAATATAATATAAATAATACAAAAATAACAGTTTTGTCTAAAAGAAAAAAGGAATCCAAATTGCAAATACGCCCCCCAAAAAACCGCAACACATTTAGCACTTTTTTTTTTAGTCACTAAGAAAAATGTCTTCCTGATATCACAAGAACGTTTGCATATACAGATGCTGAATGCAAAAATGTGACTGGTTAGTCAAAAAGGATTCTTCTAAAGCCTCATATCTGTCCTTCCTGCAACTGTCTTCAAACGTTTGTTCCTTTTTCTTTCATCACTCTCCCCTTCAGACTTGCTGGCTGCAGGCGTGAGAAACGTTTCCTCCACTAGCCTTCAGGCCAGAGCTGTAGTTCCTGTGGTTCCTGTGACCAGCGTCAGGGGTGTCAATGTTCCCACATAAGGCTGCACTGTAAATGTAAATGACAGTATGTGAGTGACTGGCAGATTGGTGTTGATTTCTTTGATGCTGAGCGACCCCTTCATCAAGCATCATATGAAATTGAGATTAAGGAACAGCACATACATCCCTGGGACAAACAAAAGTGCACGAAAACCCCTTTGACCCTGGTCTATACACATTTATATATGTTCTGTTGTAAGCCTATGTGTGTATAAAACATTTATGGTAAGTGGTTGCACACAATTGATTTTAGCTACATTTAAACAAATGCAATAAGTTGAACTTAATCAATTTTAGTTCAACTTAATGCATTTGTTTAAATGTAGCTAAAATCAATTGTGTGCAACCACTTACCATAAAAAAAGTTATTAAATTCAATGAATTTTTTTTTTCAGTCTACTAATAATCTAATGAGAGTTAGTTGACATGTAGTTGACAAGTTAGTAGAATGTCTAAAGTGGACCATCAAAAAATGTAAAACAAAAAAAGTGTAAGCCATGTTTTTGTTTTAAGTCTGTGGATGAGGCATCAATCATGTTGGCTCTTTTCATACTTTATAACTGAATACATGTAAGTGTTTTCACTATGAACAGATTTATGCTGATTCAAAGCAATTTGAAAAAATGGATTTTGAAAAGATTATTATTTAAATAAAATCAAATTGACAAATAGTTAATAAAAAACTATGCCATTACTTTTTTGAGTGCAGAAATCTTAACTATTTTACTGATAAATATGCATCACATTAGGTTTAGTAGTTTGTTTATGATATGTTTTGTATGCAATCCAAATGCATAAACCGTAAATTTAGGCCTAAATGTTTTTTGAGAGCAGACAGCCTTTTTAATAAATGATGCAAAAAAATGTTTTGCTTTTGTTGTTTTTAGTACATTTTATATTTAAATATTATTTTAATTATTTTTAATTATTAATTATTATTAGATTTTCAATTGCAGATTTTCTGGTCTCAGACTTTTGGACCCCATGCACTGCCATCCATGTACCCAGATAATAACATCAACCATTTCAAACACATATGGAGACTCGGAAACAATACATTGACTTTCAGTGGTCATTACATGGGTATCTCAATGGATAAATATGTTGTGTTGGCAATTGCATAAAGAAATACTAATGCACCAGGTTGTAAAAAAACAACAAAAACCTTCATTGCAAACTCAAGTATAGAGAATACAGTAGTCAGTCATCAAAACCACACGGAAGACTCAAAGCCACAGTTTCTGCAGAGGCTCAGAACAAAGGCAGGTGCAGTTTGGAAACAAGGTGAGGCAGAGGAAGGGTCTGTGAGCGTCAGGAATAGGAGGGGTGCTTGACTAGCATCGCATTGGATGTGGAGGCAGGAAGGTGTGTGTGAGTGTGTTACTGTAGTTGAGCGGCGCGAACGAGCGAGCGAGCGAGCGTCAGTCCGTCAGTCACCTGCCGCCCGCCAGTCCTCATTGTTTCTCCGCTCATGGACTAGTGAAGTAGTTTGGCACATGACGGAGAGCAACGGGAGCCACAGTTGTTTTTTCCAAGCCAAAGGACTATCTACCTCGCTGCCTTCGCGAACATTGTTAGAGTAGCAGAAGAAGCGCTCGTTATTTATGTTTATTTATATTTATTTATAACCCGCGCGTTTCGTATCTACACTGCACTGAATTTCGCGCCCCGATGCTTTTACATCAGTTCGTGAATGGGACGTTGGAAACGATGTATCCTAGTATTCAGAAAGACACGACTTTCACCAAGATCTTCGTCGGCGGTCTGCCGTACCACACCACGGACGCGTCGCTCCGCAAATACTTCGAGACTTTCGGCGACATCGATGAAGCCGTGGTAATAACGGACCGACAAACGGGGAAATCCAGAGGATATGGCTTTGTAAGTACAAATATCTTATATCAGTTGTTGTTGCTGTATAGTCTATAGCTAACTCTCAACAGCTTGTCAAATTAACGCGAAGAACAACACTTTGCCTTTGTTGGGTTTTACTCAGTCCGTTCAAATTTTACTCTGCGCAACCTTTAACTAATAGGCTATGTGCACTATATTGGCAGTGTTATGTATTGTCGTGGAAATTTATAAAACACATTTGATAGGAATAAACGCGACTTTGAGCTGTTGTGGACCGCAGTTGTGCTTGAGCGGTTGTTGGGGACCGATTATTGAATCAATTGTTCTTTAGAGTCGGATTGTTCAACGTAGACAACCGAGAAGTGAGCTTTTTATCAACACACTACAAAATAGAGTTGCTTTCAATTGCTAAATTTCATTTTTTTTTAAATAACGGACCATGTTATAACATTAAAGAATCGCTGAATGCGTTCTTTTAACCGGCTCTTTGAAACGGACTGTCCAAAAGAACCGATTCACCGTACTGTATTAACTTCACTAGAACGTGTCGCTCGTGCGCGTGCGGTCTCTAGGTGACAATGAATCCGTCGCGTGCCGTTGGCGCATGTCTTTTGTTACAGTTCTGAGGAAACAAAAGCCAATGTAGACCTACAGTTTAAACTCCATCAGCAGCTCAATGAACTGCTCTAAATTGCCGTGAAGCATATCCTAGTAACAAATGATGATTTGTAGGCTTAGAATGAGCCCTTTTTAATAGGCCTAAATGTTTTTCCACCTAGTCCGATTTGGTGCTGAAGGATCTTAAATGTAATCCTTAGATATTGAGAGCTTTTCGGGGGCACAATATGTTCTTACATTGCATTGCTCCACAAGTGTGTGTGTGGGTGTGATGTTGAGAGTCACATGTGGGACCATAAGTGGATTATTTCTAAAAAAGCATGTCATCAATTATCTTCTTAGCCTCCTGGATGAAGTTTGAGAGCAGGGTCTCAGATTTCTGTCAAGTGGCCCCTTTCAAATACTTCTTTTAAGCTTTGTAAGTGGAAAGCAGAGTCCGGTCCAAGGGTTTATCTGCTGTGATATGCTGCAAAGCCAACCTCTGCTCACTTAATATGGAGGTTATTATGAGGGGCCCAGAGGAACGGCCCTAATGACCGTTTGTTCAGCCAAGCACATCTGACTGCATTTATAACATCAAATGAGTGGCTTTCCCTGTCATTGCTTTATTTTCTTTCACTGTATCTCTTTGCATATATGCAAGCCTTAAAGTCCCCATGAAACCAACATTTAAGGTTTTTGGCTTTTAGTGTGAATATGTTAGTTATCTATAAGCTAGTGTGCTCCAAAACAATCACAAAATTCACATTTAGAAGATATAGGCTAAGCATCCTTACAGTCTCACTTCCTCCAATATGGGTCAATGATTTTGATGCCATCACTCTGCACTTGAGCTTCTCATCAGATTTACTGTCCAATCAAATGCTTTCGAGAATCTAAAGCTCCGCCCCCTACATTATAAATAGACGCTGAAGCTGGGCTGAAATCTATCACTTGTTCACACATTTACTAAAGTGAATGGCATCTAGTGCACTGTATAGGGGAAACGATTTAGATAGTGTAAAGTGCTTTCCATTGAGGCGAATGAAGTCTGGTTTCACCACGCAAACCGCCGCAGCTCCGGTCCAGAGACACGATTTCACAGAGCGGATCGGTTAGAGATTAGGAGGAAACTGCGGCTTTACCGAGCTCAACGGCTCTGCCCGAGCTGTGATATTTAAACGAAACGCTATTGGCTATTTTTAAAAAGGGGAGGAGCTGTTCGATATGCCCCGCCCTGTCTTCCTGTTTCAGTGGAAATTACATCAACACATTGAATAAGGGACTTCAATGGACCTTAAAAAATGTATTACGGCAGTAACATGGTAAATTGATGTTATTGGGTGTAATATAATACCATGATGGTATAACATACCATGCAATGTAATATAATAAAGTAATGCAATACATGGTTTGATATGGAATATCTTAAAAGAACACCTTGGTACATTATCAAATCACATTACTTTTACATACTTTTACATCAACATTAAAATCAGCACAACAAACTACTAGGATGCAAATTTTATTATTTTATTTAAAAATATAATTATCTGTTAAAGTGATTAGAACAAGTTCTTTTTCTTTACAATTTTTTGTATTATATATATATATATATTTAATGCAGAAACCTTTTTGGACCTGTCTTCAGCATTTGATAAAAGTAAAATGTAATTTCTTATTTTTTTTTCTTTTGTTTTTGGGGGTGAAATATGATCTGCACGGGTTTCGTGAGTTTCACTTATATAGATCTCTTTCTCTGTTTCTCTATTAGCGTCTGTGTTCACTGGCACAGAACTGTATCGTGGTTTGCCTTCAAAAGCAGTTGGAAAGCACAGATAAGGCCGCACAGTTTCACTTCGTGCTTTTTTTTTTTTTTTTTTTTTTTTTTTGGCACGTCATCTGCGAAGGTGTAAACATGCACATTAGATAAACCAAGGGTGTGAGAAAGGGAAGGAAATAAAGAGACTATATGAGAGTGAGAGCGACAAATATCTGGTGGCTTTGTCGTGAATGATAGTCTTTAATATGCTGGCTGATACACTCCCTGTGTGGGAGGCCTCGTCTTAAAAGCTGTATTCTGGAATAAGAAAAAACAAGGGAGGGTTACCAGAAGAGTTCCCAGAAGATTACAACACAACCCTAATGTTTTCCCAACACGCTCACTGAGGCTTGTCGCCTCATTTTGTGACTACTGAGATAATAACATGGTGGCAGCTATGAGTGTGTGTGTGCTTGTTTTGTTCGTGTTCAGTCTGAGACGCTCTCCACACAAGGGCACTACAGAAATGAAGCATACACTCTGGTGTTTACCTGACAGAAACCAGATCCCACGAATTCTCTCCCTAACCGCTCCGCTACTGCTCTGGCTGTATTTCTAGTTCCACCAGCCCTGGGGAACACAGCTGCCACTGGGTCTCCACAGGGTGGGGCATGTGTGTGTGTGTGTGTGTGTGTGTGTGTAGCAGCTCAAACCTAATATTGCAGCCTGCTGGAAGAGCATTTGTCACCGAGACCTGAGCTGTGAAAACAAGTCAGCAGTTGAGGCTTCTCAACCGCCTCACTAAAACACCCATAGGCATTTTCTACTTGGTATTAATAACATGCTTGTACTTTTAAGATGAATTCTGCAAAGAGTTAAATGTGGTTTTTGAAGAGCGTTTTAAAAAAATAGACCGCAATAGACAGTAGAAGAATAAACAGCATTTTAGATCAGCTGATAAGATGAACTGCACTGGACTCAATATTGGTAAATCATGTCAGTGTATTTTTGCATATAGTTCTATGAAATCGTGTGAAAAGAGGTTATTCTTTCTTTAATTCAGTTAAAGTTTATGTGTATAGCTCTTTTCACAACACAAATCAGCTTAACAGACAATGCATGTTTCACTGTTACAATAAGTATTCCTTTATCACAATACTTATAGCTTAAAGATACTTATTAAAGTTTAAGGATGACATAAGATGTTATTAAGGCTATTTGGGCAGGAGGGTTTATAAGTGGGTTTAAAATGTAGGAAGAAATAACATAGTGAGACAATGGAAAATAAAAATCAATTTTTTTCATTTAAAAAAACAATTAGGCTATATGTGTATATATATATACTTTTTTGATCCACTTCAAATATATATTAAAATGCTGTCAATTGATTAAAAATTATTAAATAATTAATCAAATTTTTCTGTAATTAATTAGCCTACAATTAATTGCACCTAACATTAAAATTTGCAATGTATTTTTATATTGTAACTAGGGGTGTCAAACGATTAATCGCGATTAATCGCATCCAAAATAAAAGTTTGTTTTTACATAATATATGTGTGTGTACGGTGTATAATTATTTTCTATATATAAATACACACACATGCATATTTAAGAAATATTTGCATGTATATACTGTGTATATATATTTATATTATATATAATTTATATTATATATAAATATTTTATATATAAATAACACATTTTTCTTAAATATATATGCATGTGTGTGTATTTATATATAGAAAATAATTATACTCCATACACACACATATATTATGTAAACACAAACTTTTATTTTGGATGCGATTAATCACGATTAATCGTTTGACAGCCCTAATTGTAACACATAATACACACATTGAATGTCCAAATTAATATAGAAACAACATAAAGTTGGTAAATTCTAAAAATAAATTTTTTGTTTTCATTGTTTTTAACCCATGTAACCTTTACATAAGTATCTTTCCTTTATGTATTTTAATAAATAAGATAGTTGATGAAGCCAACATTTTACATACCAGTGAAATCAATACACTAGAACAAAGATACAAATGAAGTAAACATTTCTTTAAGATTTTCAGGTATGTCTGACAGTATTCATGTAGAAATACTACAGAAACTGACTAAAGTGATCAAATGTAAAATAACACTACATAGTCTTCACTGTATTAAATATATATTAATCATTATTAAAGCTGCAAAGGTTATTCAGTAAAGAGCAGTGAGTGATTTTCTACTTTTCTTTTGTTCTTTGATGAACTTTAATGGCATGGACTGCAGCAGGTTTATTAGGCTGCTGTCACTTTAAGAGCTAATGCACATGACCTGGATCTGACACCCATCCGATGATCTCCTCAGGTGCGCTGCGCAGACATCAAAGTAAAAAAACTTGCCAAAAACAGGCATTTCGACATAATTTTGAGTGTTTTTTGTCCATTCAAGTGCAAGAACACTCAAAAGAGGACTCGAATAGGCCTTGATCTTTTGAAATAAAAGAGTTTAATCTTTTAAAACATTTAAGACCTCAACATTTCCTCTCTAGTTCAAAAACGGATTTATGGAGATTAAACTGCAAAATCAAATAGTTCAGAATTTAAAACGAAACGAATATATTGAACATAACAGACATGATAATTGCTTGCTGCTGTTACTGATTTCCCATGTTGTGAAGGATGTGTTTCTTAAAGGCACAGTGACCAAAAGTGGATTGTGTAATTCTAAGGCTCAGAAAACGGTCAAAGAATGATTCAATATTAGGAAAAAAGAACGTTAATTACAAAAAAAAAAAAAAAGAGGAAAAATGTATGATATGACTCCTTTAAATATCAAATCAAATAGCACGGCCAATAAATTGCACTCAGTCATAAACTCGCAATACAAAAATGCAACAATATATAGTGACAATATATATTGTGTGTAGTTCACCCAAAATAAAAATTACTGTGTGAGAAAAGTTTTCAGAGTTTTCGTGTCAGTACTACATTAATCTACTATATATAATGTTGAAAATAATGTATAATAATGCAGTGGGGGAATATTTGTGGGTCCTGATAATGCCAAATATCTTCTTTTACTTGTTAAAAGTGGCCTACATTTTAAATATATCTAGTCAGTGAAAGAGTGCAAACATGTTAGCCTAAAATAATTCTATATTTTCAGCTTCAGAATCATGAATATTCTGGTGTCACCACTCACCACTCTCCTGTGCATTGGGTTACCAGCCCCAAGTCCAAGCCTATTCATTTACACCCACAATGTAATACCAAATTTAGCATTTTAATCAACAGTGCATTTTTTGTTAACATTTTCCCATATGTCTTAGAGTATCGCAATAATATCATATCGTGAGTTCAGTATCGTGACATGAGGGTATCGTTACACCCCTAATAAACTTGTGTCTGTATTTTAAATCTCTCTTTTCTTTTTCAGGTCACGATGATAGATAAAAGTGCAGCCGAGAGAGCCTGTAAAGATCCCAACCCTATTATTGATGGCCGCAAAGCTAATGTCAACCTGGCGTACATCGGGGCCAAACCACGCAGCCCGCTGACAGGTAAATACCAGACATAAGCCTTAAACTTCTTCAAATTACGGTACTTATCTTTTAAATACTCTAGTTAACTATAATTGTTCTGTCACTTTTAAAGGTGAGCGGTGTTATTTATGCATCACAACAATGCAAAAATAATGTCTGTTTTCAAACTGGTTTTCCGAACCCTCCCCCTCTCTGCCATTGGTCTGCCCCAAACTCACACCATTGGCTGAGGGATATTTAAATGAACATTTCACTGTTTTGAAAGTGATTTATTCTATTCTGCTGTATAAGAAATGATACACTACCCCTTTAAGAAATGAATTCTGAAGTTGTTTGAAGTTCTTCTTCCCTTATACGGTAGAGAAATTGTTGCAGCTTTTTCCTGTTGACTCTGATGTATGTTTTCATCATAACATGCCCTCAGAATCATGATGGTGTTTTTACTCTGCACAAATATACTACACACACACACAAGCAGATTCACACAAACTCAAACTCGCACTTATTTTAACAGTTTGCTTGACGGGTTAAGCCTGTCAAGAATTTACTGCCATCCTACATTTGCATCTATGTGTGTGAACGTGTTGGCAGAAAGTGATATGTTTAACTCAGCATGTCTATCTGTACGTTTAACCTCCAACTTTGCATTTCTCTGGCTAATATGTCTGAAAAGAGGAAGGGTATTGTCAAGAGAACTTAAAGCACATACACCTGTCCTAACACACTGTATTCACACAGGAACAGGGGATATTTGGGCCTCTGCTCTTGTTCTCATCCCAACATGTCTGAAACGGCAGTCCTGTATCGCTCGGTCTCGCGCTTTCCTTTTCTTTTCAGACTAATATGTTATTCTGGGAAACACTGTTCATGCACTTTTTGTGTATAAAGGTCAATGATAATACTTATATTATTAAACATTTTGGTTACGTTCTTTAAGTTAAATTTTTTCATCTAATGTTTATATTTTATTTTATTTCAGCTTTGCTTCTATTTAAAGGTGCAGTCTGTAAGAATGACAACTAGTGGTCGAAATAGGTACTGCAGTCTTTTCTCCCGCCGCATGACTGGACGCTCACACGGGTTGCCAGTTTGAGCAAACGCAACATGAACAAGCGCTATGGACAATAAAAATTAGCAAATTGGAAACGAACCAAAACAAAAACAAACATTCCAGCCTGGAAACGCACATTTCAAAGTAAAATAACTGGCTGTAGAAGTGTTTTTCAGAGAAACGAGTATGTGAACTCAGCATGTTTCCTCAATATGTGCAAACATATTATGATATTTTTATGCTTTAGTAGAGTGACAAAGTTGCATACAGCACCTTTAAAGGAAACGCTTTTTAATTGTTTACGTTTTATTCAACTCTTATGTTGAGTATACTTTGTTTTGACCGATTTTTTTTTTTAATTATAAAAATTATAAAAAAAAAAATCTGCTTTACCAATTATTTTCAAAACTTATGCCAAGCTACTGGTGCCAAAACCTTTTACACCACCTAGACAATTCTGACTTTAAGCTCCGCAAAAATTGTCGAAATAAAATTAAATTCCTAAACTTTCCCCGGCCATTGATAGAATTTTTCGGCAATCCATGTTTTCACTGTTGTAAGATAGGGGGCGCTATTAAGATAGGTGGCGCTACTTTTTTGATAGACATAGAGAAACACAAGTTGAATTATGTTCACCATAAGGTTTCTGTAAATGCTAAAGTATGTTTATGCAAGTGCTGCAGTGCTGTGTGAAGAGGCTGTTGAGCCGTGTGTGTGTGTGTGTGTGTGTGTGTGTGTGTGTGTGTGTGTGTGTGTGTGTGTGTGTGTGTGTGTGTTGAATGGGCATCCAGGCGAGAGATGTTTCTGATCTGTGTCCGGGCAGATACACTGTTACGCTGGAGAACAGACAGCCTGGAGTTTTTCACATGAGCGACTTCATGAGAGCGTGCAGACAGGAAGAGAGGAAAAACAGAAAGAAAAAAAACAAAAGTGCATATTGGGTGAATGGAGAGAATGAGTGCCAATTAAAGCCTAAGCAGTGTGTGTTTGTGGAGGACGCAGAATTACAAACATGCATCATGAATGTCAAATACATGGCAAATAAAAAATTGGACAACGAATGACTCTAAGGACAAATGTCCAGAGAGGATAGTGAATTAATTCCATTCAATTTCTTCTATTTAACAAACATTAACCTTAATTCACTGCCGAGATGTCTTTAGTGTTCTGGGTTCAAGATGTGGAGCTCTATCGACACAGTGACTTAAACAAAAAAAGCACGTGTACAGTAATGGACTTACAATGCGAGTCTATGGGGCAAGACATTTCAGAGGGGTTTAAAGCAGCTTGTATTTTTGTTATAGTACTTATTAATGGTCAAACAATGTTGTTGTTTTTTATGGCCAATGCTGATATCTTAGAGAGCAGGGTGGCCGATGGCTGATATGATATCATGTAGTTTACAGTAACACATGCTGCACTGAAATTTATTTAATGACATAATATTTAATGAATTAGAAATAAAAAAAAAGGAATAAATATATAAAAAAGTCTTATAATTTATAAGACATAAGTATTAAAGAAAATAAACAAATAAAGATGCAGAAAGTGAGCTCTTGTATGTCTGTGCTCTGGCGCTGTCAAAATAAAAGTCCTGTTTCTGACACTTATCGGCCAAACAGTAAAACTAATCTGCCGGTGCGGAGAAAAAATGTCAGTCTCATTATATTCAGGTGAGTTATTTCAGCTGCAAAGTTGACTAAATCTTCTTTTTAGTGGTGGATACTGTTGTAGGCAGATGAATCTCTGGTTATGTTTTTCATAACAACCCCTTTCTGGTGTCTTTGGGTTTTTATGTGGTCATGACATATTTTGAGATTAACTTCAATATTATTAACTTCATGTTAACACAGACAATGATTAGGTCTTATGGAAATGTTTTTTTGTTTTTTTTTAAGTGTGCATTTTAACATGCCTTGCAATGTCCTGTCCCATAAACCTCCATTATAAGTGTTTTACTCTACAAACCATGTTTGTTCATTTTTACAAACTGAAGAATGAGGTGGAAGTATTTTCTGTAATCGACAGTATGCCATGAAAGAGCTTAGTTTCAAATCTGGAACATTCCTGTAAAGGCCGTAACACACCAAAACTAGGACTGCAGAAATACAAACCGTTAAGAAAGAGCCATTTTGAATATCAGTCATGCTGATTTTCTTCATTCCAGACGGCTCATGTTGTTATGCTAAATATTGAAATGCTCAGATGATATGTGACCCTGGATCACAAAACCAGTCACATGTCGCACGGGTATATTTGTGGCAATAGCCAACAATACATTCTATAGATCAAAATGATCGATTTTTCTTTTATGCCAAAGATCATTAGGATATTAAGTAAAGATCATGTTCCATGAGGATATTTTGTAAATTTCCTACCGTAAATATGTAAAACATTTATTTTTGTGAGTGAATGCAGCACAATCGTGAACATAAATGAACAACTTTAAAGATGATTTTCTCAATGTTTTGATTTTTTAGATTTAGATTTTCAAATAGTTGTATCTCGGCCAAATATTGTCTTGTCCTAACAAACCAATCAATGGAAAGCTTATTTATTCAGCTTTCAGATGATGTATAAGTCTCAATTTAAAAAAAAAATTACCCATGTGACTGGTTTTGTGGTCCAGGGTCACATGATGTAAAATTATAACAGCCTTGGATCTGTACCGTCTCGACTTCTTTACTCGCTTTCATCACTTTCGCTTTTATTCTCGTGCACTGACTCGTTCGCTAAACTGAACAGCCAATCAGAGTTTTCTCTCTCACCGACGTCGCCAACGCAGATTTAACGTGCTCAATCGGCCCAAAAATACCCTCGACGATGACAAACTGGGCCGACCGACACTCAACAGCTGCCCGACTTTGGCCGTCTGTCGGCTTGGTGTGTCAGGGCCTTAAAGGAATAGTTATCCTAAAAAAAGTGAATTATTTACTCATCTTTCCAAACCTTGTGTGCTGTTTATCAGTGAAACACAAAAAGGGGATTTTGAAGAATTTTCTGTCCAACAAGGACCCAAAAAAACCCACTAAATCTGATTAAAATGGCATATTTGATTAAAAATCTGCAGTTTAAGGAAAGATGGATCTTGACTGACTATAAACCATTGATAACCCAGTGATATTTTGCAAATAAATGGGGTCCAAAACAACTTTTTTTTCACTAGACTCACTAGACTAGTTCCACCAAATAAAGAAAGTCCTACGGTTTGGAGTGACATTGATTTTTTGATGAATTGTCGCTTTAACTGTCAAGACACTGGTCGTTGAATGTTGTTTTTCTGTTGTTGTCACAGGATACTCTTCTGGAGTACAGCAGGTTCATCCAGCCCTGATCCAGAGGCAGTATGGGTAAGCATTTCTTCTCATTCTGCAAATGTCAGGCTTGAGGGAGGACCGTTTCTGCATAAATAACATGAAATCCTAGCCTGACCCCTTAGAAATAGTCCTGTCAAAACCGCAGTTTGATTTAGCCCAAAACTGTCAGTTACTCCTAATCTGGCTTCTTCTGCTCATATATCCCGTTTCAGCTCGCCTGACTCCCTGTAAACCTCAGATCTCAGGACATGAGCTGTGAACGTCAGTGCACCATTTGTCATGTGTTTACAGTGCCGGCTGCTTTTCTCTCTGCGGTTTATTTTCATCTCTCTCTCTCTCTCTCTTCCAAATTCTCTCTCACACTGTCAGTGACACTGTCTGGGTTTCTCACTTTTTAAGCTGTTCCCGTTTCTGTGTTTCCCTCTTGGTTTCTTTCTGTCAGTGTTTCTCTTTCTTTTGCTCTCTCAGCTTTCGGTCTCTCTTCCCTATCCTGTTTGACCTGTTTGTCTGTCAGTTAGGTCACCACCTGCCTCAAGTCTGCTAACCAGCCAGGTGTTATGCAAAACAAACCTTCATCTCTCTCTTTCTTTGTCTTTCTCTCTAGCTATACACATCTTTCTTGTTCCCTATCCCACCCACACTTCTCACAAACATCTGAATCATATTTTTACCTTTAAGTACATTTTAAAATAATGTCATTATTTACTCATGTCATTCCAAACCTGCAAGATTTAGGTTTTTCTACTCAAAAATGACCTGCTCCTAGTGACACTTTTTTGACTTTTATGTTTTTTTACTTTTTTCTCTGGATAGAAAGAGCTGCATAATATTCTTAACTTCTATAGAAAATATAGCATAAAAATAATAACAATAACACTAGTAATGATAATAATGATCTATATCGTGTAAATGTTTGGGGTTAGTAGGATTTAAAGCAATTAATACTTTTATTCAGCAAGGACACATTGAACTGATCAAAAGTGACAGTAAAGGCGTTTATAATGTTACAAAAGATTTGTATTTCAGATCAATGCTCTTCTTTTTATTCATTAAAGTATAAAATCCTGAAAAAAATGTATCGCTGTTTCATCAAAAATATGAAGCAGCACAACTGTTTTCAACATTGATAATGATTTCTGAAAGATCATGTGACGCTGAAGACTGGAGTAATGATGCTGAAAATTCAGCTTTGATCACAGGAATAAATTACATATTAAATTATTTATTCACATAAAAAAAACAGTTATTTTAAATTGAAATAATTCACAATATTTGTACCTTATTTTTGATCAAATAAATGCAGCCTCGGTGAGCATAAGAGACTTCGTTCAACAACATTTAAAAAATCGTACCAACCACAAACTTTTGAACGATAGTGTATGTTTCTTATTGTTACAGTGTAAGATGTATTTGGTCACTGTGTCAAAAAACACATGGACTATTGGTGTGTAAACAGACAGTCAATCTTTCTTGTATCAGTCGTAAAATTAAATGCAAATCCAATTCAATCACTACCTAAATTTTTCAGTTGTAACTCTTGTAAATAACCAACCTCTGTGTGACTGTGTACAGAGCGAGATTTAGCACTCAGAAGAGGAGTGTGTGCCGTATTTAAACAGTGTGTGTACATAGTGTAGCCTATTTGTCTTTTTTATGCTAAAGTCGAGGGCCTTGTCCATATCTGCGGGGGTCTCTCTTTAAACTCACTGTCTAAGGGTTAGCCTTTGGTTTGAACAGGTGTCTTGTACCCGTTGTGGGTCTGTTTGCATTGTGAGTTAAAGGGACAGACAGTTCACCCCAAAAATGAAAATACTGTCATCATTTATTTACCCTCAAGTTGTTCCATGGCTTATAACGCTTAAAGGAAAACTTTTTTTTTAATCCCATTTGTCCCATTCATTTCTATGGGAGAAATGAATGGAAAAATACAACATAAAAAACGAGTAAAGGTTGAGTAAATGATGAATTTAAGGTAACTAAGGAGATGTTCTGATGATGTTTGATGAGTATTCGCTCTGAACAAAGCATCCACTGTCAGGTTTGAGACGTGCTCTGGGTTATCATCACTACTCAGTTAGCTTAGTTAGTGAGTTGTACATGGCTGGGTTGGCACTCTCGCCATCTGTTGGCTGGCATTAGAGGGAGTTTTTGGTCTGGGGAATAGGGTGTCGGTGTTGGGGTTGTCCTGAGGTTGCAGGCTTTGGCAGGGTGCTAGAGATGGGGATTACGGAAGTGGAGGGTGCTGCTAACAAACCCCCTGTGGTTGGGGGTTGGGTGTTGGCAAACACACAGCATTGTGGGAGGTCTGCAGGTTTAGGGAGCTCTGCTGAACTAGCACAATGAGGATCAAACTACTTGAGCATCTGAGATACACATACACACACGTCTCTCTTACACCTTTGGCTTGTCATGTGCTCCAAGTCCATACTATCCAAGCTAAATAGTATGTGAGATTAAAATAAGTATTTCCAAAAACATAGTATGTTGAAAAGAGTATGCCAGAAGACCCCGGATTGTCTACTATTTCTGGTAGATTTTTGATTTGTGGATCCGTGGACAGTCTAATGGATAATATTGCCCACAACCCATTGCGCTTTGGAGGAGGATTCGGTTCAGAACTACAAACTACAAACATGGCGGATGTGCGTGGTCGCTGGTTAAGTAGAGAGGTTAAAGGGGTTTGAGGGACTAATAATCAACATTTAACCTGTTAGATCAACGTGCTGCGTCTTTTCTCTCCAATATGGAAGGAAATTAAGTGAAATGAAATGTGGAAGACGTTAAATGTGATTGACAGGCCAGTTTACGTGACAGGATACGCATAACGACAGAGCGTCCGTTAAAGATGCAATTTTATGACGAAGTAGTATGTCCCAAAGCTTGTCTACTCTTGTGATACACACTCAAAACTCTTTCTTCACAAAAAGAGTTCACACTTTTAGGGTGTAATAAAAGTAGCCGAACTGGCACAGAGCCTGATACATTCACTGACATTTGACCTTTAGCATTTTTTTTGCCAACATTCACACTACTGTACTAGCAAGCAGTCATGTGACTGTTGATAATCTTGTATTTATGGTTTAATTTTCAGATTAATCGCGATTAATCGCATTCCAAAATAAAAGTTTGTGTTTACATAATATATGTTTTTGTACTTGGTATAATTATTTTGTGTATATAAATACACACACATGCATGTATATATTTAAGAAATATTTGCATACATATACTGTATATATTTATATATAATTTATATTATATATAAATATATTTTTTTATATATATATAAATAACACAGTTTTTCTTAAATATATAAATGCATGTGTGTGTATTTATATATACAAATTTAATTATACACAGTACACACACATATATTATTTAAACACAAACTTTTATTTTGGATGCGATTAATCGCGATTAATCTTTTCACAGCCCTAATTTAATCATACACAACCATTCAAAAGTTTGTGGTCTGTAAGATGTTTTTAAAATGTTTGTGAAAGAAGTCTAGGCTCACCAAGGCTGCATTTATTTGATTAAATATAGTAAAAATAATAATAATAATACTGTGAAATATTATCACAATTTAAAATAGCTGTTTTCTATTGTATTATTTTAATACAGTATTTTAAAATGTAATTTATTCCTGTGATCAAAGCTGAATTTTCAGCATTATTACTCCAGTCTTCAGTGTCACATGATCCTTCAGAAATCATTCTAATATGATGATTTGATGCTCAAGAAACAAGTATTACTATTATCAATGTTCAGTTGTGCTGCTTAATATTTTTATGTAGAAACCAACATACATTTTCTGGTTTCTATGATGAATAGTGTTCAAAAGAACAGCATTTATTTGAAATATAAATCTTTTGTTACATTATAAATGTCTTTTCTGACACTTTTAATCAATTTAATGCCTCTCTGATGAATAAAAGTATTAATTTCTTTCCAAAAAAAAAAAATTTTCTAGATAGAAAGATATAAATAGTATTTATTTTGCAAATTATGCATATTAATGCCAGAAATGTCACACAAGCACTCATTTTAGCAGCGCTGCATTAGTAAGAGTGACAGGACACGGGTGGCCCTCGCCCAAATTGCCCCCTTCACTAATTTGTCAGTAATTTAGTGATTCCACAGTTTGTTTCTGTGTTTGCCTGGTAAGACATGACCTTTAAAAGCCCCTGTGTCTCTCCGTCTCTCCTTGTCTTGCCCCCACCCAACAGCTGCGGCTGCTAAAAGTGATATTCTGCTCTGGGCAAACAAGATCATTCGTCCTTCCTCTTTGTCGTCATAATTTGCTCTCCCTTCCATGTTGCTTCTTTTCATTTCTCTTTGTGCTTCTGTTCTTTGTCGCTTTCATGCACAGGCATTTTTAAAAAGGCTTCCTGCATCCCCATATCAACAGAACCACCAAAATAAATTACAGATAAATACTCAAACCTACTAAAATGTACTGAATTAGCTATATCACAGCGTTTTCAAAAAAATGTAGAATGGGGTCTACATGGGGTCTTGTTTCATTGTTTGATTGGATGGAGGCAGATCTGAACATGAGCTTGTGGTCGATTTTAAGACTGAGCAGGTTTAAAGGGTTAGTTCACCCAAAAATGTAAATTCTGTCTTTAATTTCTCACCCTCATGTCGTTCCAAATCCGTAAGATCTTCGTTCATCTTCTGAACACAAATGAAGATATTTTTGATGAAATCTGAGAGTTTTCTGTCCCTCTATTGACAGCTACACAACTACCACTTTCAAGCCCCAGAAAGGTAGTAAAGACATCGTTAAAGTAATCCACGTGACTTTTTTTACCACTTCATTTACAAAATATTAATCTCCAACTCGTGTTCACGCAACAAGGTCTGCTCTCGTGTCAACACATGTATGTGGCGTGGTGCTCTCGTGAACTCGTGGTGGAGATTATTTTTTTGTAAATAAAGCTGTAAATTGTTTTTGTTTTTTTTGCGCAAGCAAAGCACTTGCTTCGCTTCATAAATTTGAAGTTAAACTACTGGAGTCACGTGGATTACTTCATGATGTCTTTACTACCTTTCTGGGGCTTGAAAGTGGTAGTCGTGAAGGCTGTCAATGGAGGGACAGAAAACTCTCAGATTTCATCAAAAAGATCTTCATTTGTGTTCAGAAGATGAACCAATGTCTTACGGGTTTGGAATGACTTGAGTGTGAGAAATTAATGACAGAATTTTCTTTTTTGGGTGAACTAACCCTTTAAGGTCATAATACACTTCAAGCAAAATCGGGAAACAAACTGATCGTTCCTATACAAAGTTTGATCACAGATGAAGAAAGTTTAACACTCTTACTTCAGCAATAAAAACAAAGAAAGTGAAAAACTGCCGAAGAACAAAATATCAGGGTCTTTAAGCAGGATGAGTGATTGGAGAAGTCTGGCATACGTCACCAGAGATAAGTCTGCCATTTCAACAGAACATGGAGTTATTATATTTTAAATGAAAATTACAAGGTCAAAAAAAAAAAAAAAATTGAACATGCATGGTTGAATCTTTCACAATAAGATAAAAAAATGGAACATTTAAAAAATAGATTGAGTACATTTCACACCTCTTTTAATCAGCTCATTTATAAAGGCTCCAAGACCTAATAAGGTCAAATAAAGATTAGGCAGCTGTCTATGCTAGTAGCACGATAGTTTGGAAGAGCTAAAGACACTCATTTTCAGTTAATTTGCAGCAATGGGTTTGCCCTACTTCGTCAGTCCTCACACCCTTGTCAACTTTGGTCTTCTTTATTTTGCCTTGTCTCTCTCTCTCTGTTTCTCTCTCTCCTCTTCCTTGTCTCTCTCAATCCCTCTATTTCCATGTCTGAATTAGCATTTGCTAGGATGAATAGGGTCAGTAAGGACGGCAGACTCAGTTGATTTGCCTACTCCACAAAGCCACTGTCAGTCCCTATAAATCATCCTTCAGCCCAGGACGGCAACGAATGACACTGCAGATGTGTGTATGCGCGTGTACGAAAGGAAGTGTATGCTGCTGCAGATGTGTGAGTGTGTATGATGATGTTGCCGGTTTTGTGTTTTCTATATTTCGAGCTGTCTCTGCGACCCCTCTGGGTTCCTCTTTGTTTTTGAGGGTGTTTCATGGGTATGGTGTTAGCATTGCATGCGCTGTGGGTAGCAGCCTCTGGTCTCTCTCTCTCTCTCTCTCTCTCTCTCTCTCTCTCTCTCTCTCTCTCTCTCTCTCTCTCTCTCTCTCTCTCTCTCTCTATCTCTCTCTCTCTGTTTGGCCATGATATCATCAGGCAGAAACTTATAAGAAACATTAATGAGGTCAGTGAGCAGGTCAGTTGGCACAACGGAGTATCTACTCTCAGAATACACTGTGATTATTCAAGTTACAGCTACATTACACTATTCAAAAGTTTGGGGACAGGAATATATTTTTAAAGAAATTAAATTGATCAAATGTGATGGTAAATACAATTATAATGTTACAAAAATTTATTTTTCAAATAAATGCTGTTCTTTTGAACATCATATTCTTAAAATAATCATTAAAAGAAATGCATCACGGTGTCCACAAAAAATATTAAGCTGCACTACTGTTTTCTAGCCTGGGTTTCCCCATGTTGCCTTGAGCGCAGCGCGATTTTATTCACACTGCTAGGCAGCCTGGACACCATGGACCAGATTTTCCCCTCAAAAAGGGAACCAATCACAGAACGGGGAGGGAGCAGCAAGACGATGACGACGTCTATGCGACACACCGAAGCAGTTTGTTTATATCTATGGATCCAACATGGCAGCAGACGCGAAGTTACCTTTCGATGCAGCCTTAGATAGTGTTCTAAGTAGTTTAGAAAGCAAGTTTATTTCGTCTTCTTCCTCGTCGAATTTCTGTCGCTCTACATACGTCATCTGGTATAATTGAAACGATTGGCTATGAGCTACGTGCAGGCGCATTTGATAGACATTCGTAGCGCCCAATAAACGGCTCTGGGCATTCGTAAACCACGCCTCAAATACGAGAAAATGAACATGTGGTTCCCAGACCACGTCTCAATGAGAAGAGGTCTGACATTAGCCAGGCTAACTGTTTTCAACATTGATAAGAAATGTTAGCAACTGCACAGAAAAACGTTTTATTCTAGCCTCATGCATTCATTTTTTTATCAACACTTGAATGTGGGTTATTTTCATTAAAAAAGCAAAAAAAATCACGTTTTTGTTGAAGGCTACGACTGGATGGGATTCAGAACGATGATCAAAACACAGATGGAGTAGATCGAGTCCATCAACATCCCCAAAGCTTCACAGTCCTGTAGCTCGTCCTGGGTCGACGTTTCATTCAGTAAAGTCTGTCAGTTTTGAACTTATATGCTGTTTGGAGATTCTGTACTCTTTCAGAAGATGTGTACTAGCGCCCCTTACCGTATAACAGTGAAAACATGGACTGGGGAAAGAGTTAAAAACAACTTACTCATGGGCAAGCACCACGCACATTAAAATAAAAATGTTTTAAAAGTGCTAACTAAAAGATAAAACAAAACAAAAAAGTGTTGGTTTTTTTGTAAGATTTTACCTTCACTATATGGAAGTCCATATTTTATTTGTCATTGAGTAACTATATACTATTTATTACATGGCTTGGTTGAATTCCAATGTAGAATGCGGTCTGTTATTTCTTGATAACATACAGACCGCTGCGAAGTATAACACACCGTTGCCATGAAAAACAGAGCGTTGCTATGGACGCAGGATTCTAACCGTTGAGACGGAACGGACTATTTTCTTTAGCGGAAGCAATACAATCGTTTTTAAATCAATAAACTCCTTTTTAAATCAATATTTTGTGTCAAATTATTTATTTATTTTGTAGGTAGCCATGTAATAAGCGGGATAATGTATAGCGAGGCGGTTGTTATAGCGAATACAACCCCTTCAGGCGGATTCAAGACAATGATTCAGGTCCCGATCAGCCTGTCGGGGTTGTATTCGCTATAACAACCGCCTCGCTCTACATTATCCCTTACATAGTATATCGCCAAGAGTCTGAGCAGATGCAGATGGAGTTCGTGATGAGCAGCATTTACTGTGAATCGATCCACTCTGAGACACTGGCGGATCATGAGCTGCTCCGTGTAAATGAACACGCTCTGAAACACACAGCGCATATCACAGCCTTCGCGATTTCGATAAGTCACGCAGCCCTAGTTAAATAGTTAACACTCTCTCTGTGTTTCTGTTTGCAGACTCAGCCAGCCATATGTTTACCCTCAGGCCTTCCTGCAACCCAGTCTGGTTCTGCCGGCACAGGTCACCTCCTCCTCCTCCTCCTCCTCCACCACGACTCCTTACCTTGACTTCAGCACTGCCTACAGCCAGTACGCCTCCTCAGTCTTCGAGCAGTACCCCTACGCCCCCTCGCCCGGCTTCCTGAGCTACATGTACCCGCCGGGCACCCCCGGGCCATCCTCTGCCTCCTCCACCCCGCTGTCCGTCGGAGGCGCCCCGACCGCAGCCTTCATCCAGATCCCTCCTCATCAGCTCCACACCGACCGCCTTTAGGACAGGCCACAAGGACCGACCGGGTAATGCTGAAATTGCACTAGAACATCATCATTATGGGACAGGGAACTGAGACATCATCAGCCTGTGACTGGGGTCGCATACAAAGGGCTTCATGTTTTTCAGCTTTTCATTATCCTTCAGTTTATGGACTTTTTCTTATGATTAATTATTATGTCATTATTGGTAGAAGATTGTTGCAGAACCAATATTAGATCGCGACTCAGATGGATTCAGGGAATGATAGGAAACGACAGGTTATACACACACTACCGTTCAAAAGTTTGGGAGCGGAAGGCTTTTTTCGACGTCTTTGAAAGAAGTCTCTTATGCTCACCAAGGCTGCATTTATTTACATTTTTGCATTATTAAGTGTATTGTCAAAAATTTTAATATATTGTAAAATGTCATTTATTCCTGTGATCAAAGCTGAATTTCCAGCATCTTTACTCCAGTCTTTAGAGTCACATGATCCTTCAGAAATAATTCTATTATGAGGATTTGATGCTCAAGAAACATTTATTACTATTATCAATGTTGTAAACAGTTGTGCTTGATATTTGTGTGGAAATGTGATACTTTGATGAATAGAAATTTCAAAAGAACAGCATTCATTTGAACTTTTCTGACATTATAAATGTTTTTACTATCTCTTTTGGTCAATTTAATGCATCCTTGCTGAATAAAAGTATTAATTTCTTTAAAAACAAGAAACATACTTAATCCAAACTTCTGAATGGTAGTGTGTATATTCAGTATACTGCGTAAACGAATGATTTTTAAGGTTGTATGTTGTGCATATATGCAGGAAGATCTATTAAGCACAAAGCCTTAGAGACTTATCCATTTTTCTTTTATAGAGCTGTTCTTATGACACAAATGTGCTTCCCTCTCCCTGAGCAAAAACATGTGAATTTTTTAACCAGACTTTTTCCAAGAATAGATAACTTTTCTAGAAATGTAGCACTGCATAGGATTTGTAAACCTGCTTATCGCCGTCTATCGCCTCTGTCAAAGGTCTCTTCACCACCTGTAGTTCCTCTTTCAATCTTTCAAGATTCATCGCAATCTTAAATAGCTCCACTTAGATTGTTAACATTAATCCAGCATTCAGTAACATGGATGCAAGATGCGTTGTAGCTCGCCTGTGAGTAATCATGAGGAAATAGACATTAAAACATTGAGTATTAATCATATTCTAACCCTGTCTTATACGTGATGCTTTTTAGACTGTGTTTTGGTCAATATCTACATCTGCTGAAAAGACAAAAGAAAGAGTATTGTGACAAACGTCAGTGGTTGCCATTGGTATCGCTCCACGAATGACACTACAGGACAAAATGCCAGCAGGAACATGCAGGAAAACATGAGAAAAGTCTTGGTTTGAGAGGACTTTTGGACAGCGCAAGACGATATATTGCCAAGACAATCTGTTTGTTTTCACAAGAACAGTGTTGTCATTAATCTACCCTGCAACAACAAACTCAAAATATGAAAATACCTTACAGTGAAAGCCATAAGACCAGAACATGCAAAACAAGTAATAAAGTCATTTACAAAAACTGAGCTTCATTGATGTGGTTATTTTGACGGTTACGTACGGGTGGCTTCACTGTTCCACTTTTTAGATGATGCATTATTAATGGTTCATTTTCATTCATATGGTTATATTATTATATCTGTTCCTCAACTCTTTTCAACTCGTCAGTTGAGTTTGTTTCTCTTCTTTGGATCTTCCTTTTTCTTGAGAAACACAGAAGTGTACATGCGCTTACGACGAATAACCAGTTTAATATCCATTTATGGCTGCTTCAACGGAAGAGCTGGAACGAATCCAAGAGTTCATGGACATGCAAACAAACCTATGCAAATGAAGGGAATGGAGGGCATTTGGGCTTTATATGTTTTTGTGAGTAGGCAAACTATCACTATGGAAACTACAGGAAGTTTTATGCATGAGGCCTCAGACCTCAATCCAAATGAGCACCTGTAAACGTCTTCACAAACAGTCCTCCAACCAGACCAAAAGCTTATATGTGCATTGTGCAATGTTCTTTTTTCTTTTTCTTTTCTTTCTTTTTTCTGGACAATAGGCCTTCCTTTTGTGCACCACCTACATGTCAAGTTGGAAATAATGAATACTGGCTGATTATGAACACATTTATGACCTTCACTGTATTTAGGCAAATGAGTGTTCAAATTAGACATATGACAGTTCAGGCTTTAGTTGGTCAGCTTAAAGAGACCGTTCACCCTAAAATAAAGAGGAAGTGTTTATTTACAACTAGTGTTGTTCTAATGCAGTATGACGCTCTTTTCTTACTTTTTGCCATCCAAAAAGTAAGAATGGCATACTGTATTAGAACAACTCCAGGGTGAGTAAATGAACAGACCCGTTTTTTGCTATGCTGTAACTACACCATTAGGTGGAGAAAGTGTATTGACGGTCATGCAAAAGTAAGAGTGAATGCTGATTAAATGTTTTTTTGCAAGCAAAATATAAATTAATGCAGTTTTTTTTTTTCATTACATTAGATCAGATGCCTCATGTATAAAGCTGCAGTATAATCTTGTTTACGTTAAATAAACCTGCTCCAGAATTAGGGGAAAGTGGCACACAGTTTTACTCAGCAAGGCACACGGTCCCATGATCATTCACAGCTATCAAATGTATCAAAAAGCATACAAATGTATTCAATTGGATATGTACTGCAGTGATACTCACAAATGATCTTGCTATATAAAAAGTATTTGTGTATGGTGACATTCTATGCTCGTGCAAGCATACTAAGTGTTTTTTTTAAAGTACACTAGGAGAAAGCATTGTGCGCTGATGTGAAGCAGCTTACATGCACAGTAAGATCCATGTGATGCAACAAATGCTTCACTACAACATATTTATTAATACTTAAATACTCACATTAGCAGCTGTTGCTGATGATTACCATGACAAGTCTGCGCATTCACAATATTGGAAAGATCAAAACCGCCGATGAACACATAAAAAATTAATTGGCAGATGCACCACAAAGTTTGGCTTGTCGTAACTGTCAGACAGTTCTTCATTTGGAAATTGGGCCTATATGTAAAAAAGTCGAAAATAGGAGTGTCATGCTAGCAACATGGTAAACCATGCTAGCAATATGTTTGCAATGTGTTAAATCATGCTAACAACATGGTAAATCATGCTAACAACATGCTAACATGCAACATCATGCAAGCAACGTGCTTAATCATGCTAGAAAAGCATAAATCCGAGTCTGAGGACATGGGAAGCTCTGGGAAGAACGTCACGGGTTGCCATCTCGTAATTATGGTTACGACACGGCGTGAACGCAGAATAAGCTCATTGTTTTGGTTCAGAAGGGAAAAGCCGGCTGCTGTTTGTTTGTGGTGCTCGGTGACTGTGTTTCTACAACTCTGCATCGCTTTACTGGCGTGTGATGTCTGCAGGTGTGGAAATACATGTTGACAGGCAGGTAGGACATCGACATTCGGACCGAACGAACACTTTATGATTCTGAAACTTCCACAGAAGATATTTGTACATGCTTTAATATTTAGACCACTTTTATCATTGATTGCTATCAGGATGTGAAGAGAGATTCAACCAGTAGAAAAGAAAAGAAATTTCCTACCCTACTGTCACAGGCTGGTTGCAGCAGAGATGAAACTGGATCTAAATGCAGCAGTCTTTATTGAAAACAAAATCAAACTAACAGAAACAGTCAGGTTTCTCTGAAATACCAAAACATGAATCAGTAAATAGCAACGGCGATAGACAATTTGTGAAAACTCAGAGTATGTTGACCCTGAAATGAGGGAAACTCTGTTTCAGAATGGGAGGTATGCTTTTCAGAGAAAGCAGGGTAAGTCAAGCCCGTTTCTGAAAGAGAGGTAACCCAGTTACCATGGTAACTTACTCTGTGAACCTAACCTGGTCAGGAGCAGGTTTTCTTATGTAAACCCAGAGTTTCTTTAAGTCTCCTCGTCCTCCGACTTTTTAAACCATAAACGGTGTTTAAATACTTAATTTATTCATTCACGCTACAAAAATAATCTTAATGCAAACGGAAACAAGTTTATTTATCTGGGGTATTTATCTTACCCCATTGGCAGATAATTAGCAAAATAAGAAAAATGCACTTAAATTATTTTTTCCCCAGGAAAGACTGATTTTTCTTATGTAGAAAATTCATCTTGATTTAAGAATCTTAAGATATTTTGACAGGAAACAACAAGACAAAAATGCTAAAGTAAGCACTTTTGCAGTGCAGAACATTCATTGATTGCACGGGGTGGGGATGCAGAGCACATTAGTAAGGCCGCTGTACGCAGAGAAAGTGTGCCTCGCTCTCACGCTCCTTCTGAGAATTTTTGTGTTGTTTCCTGGGCACAAACCCGTGAGAGCCATCAAAGAGGAGATTCAGATTGCAGGTCAGTGGTGGAGAAATCAGTTTAAATGAGGATAATCTGATAAATGACATTTACTTGACACCATCTTGCTGCAACCTCTGGAAGTAACCTAATAATTAGGAGTTCCTTTGTGGTTGGATGCACTGATGACACACATATTCCCATCATCGCTTCTTCTGAAAATGAAGCGGATTACTGAATGGAATGGAAGGATGCCAGATGGACGGGTAGAGATGCTGTAACCACCATCACAGCTGTCAAATAAACACAAATTATTCACAATTTATTTGGTCATCTTTATTTCCTACAATAAAAAAGCAACAGTTATTATTTTGCAGTTGGTTTTTAATATTCTTCCAATAATTGGTATTGTGGCCGTCTCCTCTTCATCCCCCCATTTTGCGAGCCTCTGCCTTCTTGCTGTTGGCGGAGTAGAAGTCAAATGTTAATTTATTTACCCTAATTAATAAATGGAACAGGTTGGATTAGAGAACATTTAATTATGTGAAAAGAGCATTAGACTATGTGGAAGAAGCTACTGCACACTGATTGATATTTATTTAATATGTCAGATGTTTGTTAAGTCATGTAGCGTACAGCCATTAACCTTTTATGCTTAAAGATTTAACTGATTTTTATAGTTAATTTAGGTTGCTGCCACGTTCTTATTTATTTTTTTGACCGTGGGATGAGTATTAGTTCAATAACTTACCGTTCTGTCAATTTTCACCTGATAATATAACAGTGATTAAGAATTATACTTACGTAGAGTCTGACATATAAATGAAAACCGACGCAGAAGTATAAATTGGGCTTAATCAACTCAGAGTTCAAGTTTTAACTCTAAGATGTTTAAACCTCCTCATTGAAACGGCCCCTGAACAGAACTAACTATATCAGTAACCATGGATACAAACTGGAACGGAATCTGGAATTTCTCTCACTGGAACAGACTCGGGAATTTCACACTCAGGAACGGACTCGGGGAAGATCATTCACTGGAAGCATTGTGACCACTGGATTTGGCAATGCTGTAATCTATCTGTAAATGGTCTGTCGTTCTGTCATGGGCTGGTTGCAGCAGAGATGAAACTGGATCTAAGTGCAGCAGTCTTTATTGAAAACAAAATCAAACTAACAGAAATACTCAGGTTTCTCAGAAATACCAAAACGTGAACAGAACAACCATTGAATAGCAATGACGACAGACAACTGAACAGGACTAAACACAGGGCTTAAATACACAGCAAACAATAGAGGGTAAATTAAGTAGACACACGCACACCTAAACAGAATTAACTCTATCAGTAACCATGGATACAAACAGGCAGGGGATGGAGGAAGACTGAGCTAATTAACACACTGACAGCAAAACACTAGAACAGAAATACAAACATGAATCAAAAACACACTCAACACGTGACACTTCCCTCGCTAACTTTCCTCGTTCACTCAGATGTGCGTCATTGCTTACGTTGCACGAGTGCCCACTTCTGGCAGAACCCTTGCAATGGTTAAATGGAGCCCTTGATCACTGGAATCAACAATGAAGCTGATTTATAGTCTACAGTTTTTTTTCCTTATGAATTTTGTTTTACACACCATTCTATAGGCCTGTATGTAGGCCTATGCTTGGGCAGTTGGAGAAAATATTTAAAAAATTACACAAATGAAAATTATAACAATACAATAAACTATAACAGTCAGCTTAAGGTACAAGTACTTTAAGATTAAATGTCTAATTAACTCCAATATAATTTTCCAATAAAGTTGTGATCTGCTGTGACATCATAATCGTGTTGCATTGTGGTCTATGAATCTGCCTAAAGTGTATATTGAGTAGCTGCTTTCCAGTCCACTTTTAGACATGCACTTGTGAACTTCCCTAAGCACTTCCCCTCGGGGGAATCCCTGCCGCCATTTTGAAGTGTGTTGCACTTTGTGAAGTGGACAAAGGAAGTTTATATGGACAGACCCTCGCTCCCTCAATTTTGTCAAGAGTCTCTGAGAGTCGAAGAGTCTACTTCATATGTACACTTCAGGCAGCTCCATATACCACAATGCAACACGATTGTGACGTCAAAGCATATTGCGTTTAATTTATCCCACCACAAACAACCCTATAATATATTAATTATTTAAAAAAATTTGAATTAAACAACTCAAACACACCTATATATTGAATGCTACATTAAACAATTTCGTAAGGGGAAAAAATAAATAATAAATCAACCCCATTGTGGATTGTGACCAAGGGCTTAGCATGTTCCAATTCAGCCTATTGCTAAGGTTCCGCCAGTAGTGGGCACTCATACAAAGTAAGCAATGACGTACATGCGAGCGAGACGAAGGGAAGTTAGTGAGTGAAGTGTATGACAGTTTTGGACTAAGGCGTTCCAGTCCACTTTTAAACACGCACTTGCGAACTACCCTAAGCACTTCCCCTTGGGGGAATCCCTGCCGCCATTTTGAAGTGCGCTTCGTGAAGTGAATGAGGGAAGTTTATATGGACAGACCCTCGCTCCCTCGATTTTGACAGAGGGAGCGAGTCTACTTCAAATGTACACTTCAGGCACCTATACGTCCCACAATGCAGTACGATTGTGACGTCACCACATATCTTGTCTAATCACCACCACAACAGACAACTCTATGATATTAATTATATATTTTTTTTTTATTTAAAACAACCCAAACGCACCTATAAACATTTGGATGCTGCATTAAATTCTTAAAGGAAAAATTTTTTTTAAATAATAAATCAACTCCATAGCTCCCCATTCCAAGTGATCAAGGGCTTAGGACGTTCCAATTCAGCCCATTGCAGTTTCCGGCAGTAGTGTGCACTCGTGCAACGTAAGCAATGACGTACATCCGAGTGAACGAGACGGAGGGAAGTTAGCGAGTGAAGGGTATGTCAATTTTGGACTGGAACGCAGCCTCAATCTCTGTCAAAATCGAGGGGTTGAGAGTCTGTCCAAATAAACTTCCACCCACATTAGACGAAGTTGAACACACTTCAAAATGGCGGCGGAGATTCCCCCGAGGGGAAGTGCTTAGGGAAGTTTGCAAGTGTATGTCTGTGGATTTAAACACAGCCCTGAAGCAGCTGATTGAGATGTCGTGAGAAATCGGGTCTCCATCAACTATCAGTTAATCCTTATTTTGCAACGTAGAAGTTAAGACAACTTCACAATACATGACTTTTGGCTGGATTTTACTGTTGCAGACAGATGTCCAAGAATACAAAATAATTTATTAATTCAATGGAACACAAAACAAGATATTTTGATGCATAAAGGACATTTGATGAACCACATAGAATGGAGAAAAAAAGTCAATGGGGTCCATCAACTGTTTGGTTACCGGTGTTGTGCCGAATTTCGAACCCGCCTAATTATTACCCCCCTAGAATTGGTAGGTTTAGGTTTAGTTGTGGGGGAGGGGTTAGGATTAGGGGTGGGGTTAGGATTAGGTAATCAGGTACTGACTTCAACAAGGGGGGTAATAATTTGGCAGGGGGTCGAAATTCGGCACAGCACCGGCATTCTTTAAAATATCTTTGTGTTCAGCATAAGAAAGAAACTCATACAGGTTTGGAACAACTTGAGGGTGAGAAAATGTATGACAGAATTTTATTTTTGGGTGAACCATCCCTTTAAGTATGACACCAGGTCAGCGACTGTAAATGTTTGCACTTCGAGGAGTCATGAGCGAGGAAACACACCTGTAAAGGAAACGAGGGTGCGTAAATACGAAATGAGAAGCACCCCAAATGTCTTTTAGTTTGTGCACCTCGTCAGCGTTGTGTTGTATGTCCGCTGCTATGATAAGAAACCTTGTTGTGTAGAGTGAGCAGAGCACCAAAGCAATTCAGGTAATCTTACAGTCCAGCAGTGTGACCTTGCCCTAAGCTGTTTTCTGTGAATTTGCGAGATTTCTGGTTAATTAATTTTGCGCTACAAATCATTGGGGTTATAACGACAATACATTCAAATAATATGGCAAGAAATACCAGTTTGCAATATCAAACAGAATTACATGATGTTTTGTACAACTAAAAATAACTGGAAGCTGACAACACCGGAAACCAGTTATATTTACAAATGGCCGCGCCCTCTGTAAAAAAAAATTAAGTGGTTATACTAGGCTATACACACACAAACAACATTAATTTAAACATGTATATAATTGTTTACTTTATAATATTAAACAAATTGGACATAATGTAATTTCTTTCACTTGATAAATAATTGTTTACTATAGCCTACAATATTAAACCTTGGACATAATGTAATTTCTTTCACTTGATAAACTTTTAGTCGATGGCAAGCATAAGGGAGGGACATTCAGGCCTATTAATTGGACAACAAATTGTTGTGCAAGATAGTCATACATTTTTCTGATCAATTTCAAAAGCGTTATTCGCCATCATTTCCCTTGATGCTATTTTTCAGGTTCAGTAACTATATTAACTGAGTGGGACCGAGTGTGTTGTGTCCTTAGTCATAACTCTCCTACCACTTCATTAAATTTTGTCTACTGAAAGCAAATACAAATACTGGCCATTTTTCTAAATGTCATTATGTCTCATTAAACCCCACCACCATAAATCTCTAATCGCAGCTGAATATTTGGAGCTAGGGTTAGATCATTAAAAAAACTGTTGTACAGCGCCATCTAGTGTTAATAATCATACATGCATAATTAATGAGCAAACCACTGCATGTGTGCATGTGATATATACAAAGACCCTTTTCTTTTTCATGTATTTATTTGCATTCAAATATGATTCATATTGCTTTTTTTTTTTTTTTACCCAGTCATGGATGTTATCCTCAAACAAGATTTAATGAAAGGCAACAGACACTGTAAACTTGAATTAATTGCAAAGACTGGTGGCAAGGACTGGTGTCATTAAAAAAAGCTCAGTCCACGGGTGGTTTGTGTGAAAGTTAAAAAGAATGGAATATCATTGCAAACAATACAGTTTGGGGTGTCATAGAGTCCCGTAAAAATAAGAAAAGAAAAAAAAACATGAGCATGGTACAGACATGAGCGAGCTGTAATGATAAAAACCCAAAATAAATGCTCAGTTGACAGACACACAAACACTTGGTCATGCACAAGCTAAACACATGTAGCCTACATACCTGTGCATGTTCTGCCTCACACTCACACACACACAAAAATACCCACACAGTTGCACTCACTTGCACACCCACATGAACTCTCACGGAAATAAAAAAAATAAAAACCTTTTGGAAAATATTGTGAAACCCTGGTTAAGTTGCATACATCCAAAATGATTGGTGTTGTAGAAAACAAAATGGAAAATGAATTGTGAAAAGTGAAGTCAGATGAAAAGTGAAAAGCATGTCTAAATAAACTGCTCTAGCCCCTCCCACACCATAAGCCCCGCCCACATCCACCTGAACCCCTGCCTCAGCTCCGCCCTCTGCCCTGCACTGATACTAGCAACACACCTATAATATTACACAGAGGACTCTACTTTAGTGTAGATATGCGCCCCTCTGTGTGGGTTTTTATTTCGATATGGTTTTAACAGGTGTGTTGGCTGTTGCTCGGGGCGGTGAGATGGTCCAGTGAGGTAGAGCCAGACTTCGGTCCCCAGGTTTTCAGCAGGTTTATAGGGTTTGTGTCTTGAGCTCGATGGGCTCCCCGCGACCGTCCGGCTGGTTCTCGGCCTCTGGGGGCCGGCTGCCCTTGAGAGTGGCTAGCCGCTCAGAGAGGCCCCTCATGCGGGGGAACAGCATGTAGTCGTACAGGATGGCCCCCATAGCACCGCCAATCATGGGCCCCACCCAGTACACCTGACAGAAGACAAGAGGAAGGAGGAGGTCACTAAATGATCTTGTCTATCTATCTATAGTTCTATCATTCTATCTATCAATCTATCTGTCTGTCGGTATGTATGAATGTATGTCTGTCTTTCTATCCATCCATCTTTCTGTTTATCTATCTATCTGTCTATCTATCTATCTATCTATCTATCTATCTATCTGTCTGTCTGTCTGTCTGTCTGTCTGTCTGTCTGTCTGTCTGTCTGTCTGTCTGTCTGTCTGTCTATCTATCTATCTATCTATCTGTCTGTCTGTCTGTCTGTCTGTCTATCTATCTATCTATCTATCTGTCTGTCTGTCTGTCTGTCTGTCTATCTATCTATCTATCTGTCTGTCTGTCTATCTATCTATCTTTCTGTCTGTCTGTCTGTCTATCTATCTATCTATCTATCTGTCTGTCTGTCTATCTATCTATCTATCTATCTTTCTGTCTATCTATCTATCTATCTATCTATCTGTCTATCTGTCTATCTATCTATCTATCTATCTATCTATCTATCTATCTATCTATCTATCTATCTATCTGTCTGTCTGTCTGTCTGTCTGTCTGTCTGTCTGTCTGTCTGTCTGTCTATCTATCTATCTATCTATCTATCTGTCTATCTGTCTGTCTGTCTGTCTGTCTATCTATCTATCTATCTATCTATCTATCTATCTATCTATTTATATATTTCTAATTATCTATCTGTCTATGTATCTGTCTGTCTGTTTGTCTAAATAGAAAAATAAGGTCACTAAGTATTTTCGTGACCTGTATTACGGGGCAGTTTCAGTATTTTATGGGTCGTGGTTTTCTTTCTTACCCAGTGGTTGATGAAATTCCTCATGAGAACAGCAGGACCGAAAGACCTGGCTGGGTTCATACCAGCGCCAGTGTAGTACATCTGATTCAAACACAAATAACATGGGACATTTTCAGTGTACTGCACAGTAAAACTCAAACTTAAAAAAAGAGTTTATTCTAATACAGTCTTGCTCACCCCCATCAGGTGGCCCATGGTAACAGAGAAGCCAATGGACAGAGCGGCAGATCCCAGACGCCCGTTCCGTCTCTCGTCTGTGACGGCGAAGACGCAGATCACCAACTGCATGGTGAGAAACACCTCCACTGTGGTTCCCATTCCCAGACTGATCCCGGGCTGCAGCTGTACACACATAAACAGGTACACGGAAAAATATGGATGAAGGTTTAAAAGACCACAACATAGATACCTCTTTCTGTAAGGGCCTGTTAGTATGTGCTATACACAGTAAGTAGCATTTTAAAAATGCTCTTTTAGACTCTTGTAAAAAAAAAAAAAACATAAAAATGTGCATTTATAAAAAATTATATAATAAATACAAAAATAAAAATTCAGATTTTTTTATCAAGACTAAAATAAAAATAAATCCACTATAATTCTTGTTCTTGGAGTCCCTCTTACCGTGTTCAGTGCCAGTGTGCCTCTCATGTTGTTGGGTGTGACTCCGTAGAGGGCCCCGGCCCCTGCCATGGCCCCCAGGCACTGGGCACAAATGTAGAAGAAAGCTCTGAACAGGGACATCTGAGAGCCCACTAAGTAGGCGAAGGTGACGGCCGGATTGATGTGTCCTCCGCTGATGTGTCCGATGGATTGGATGAGTGTGGCGGCAGCGAAACCGAAGCAGAGGGCAGTGTGGAAGACGTGGTACGGCCCCGAGGTCCAGCGCAGCGCTGCGCCCATCCCGAAGAACACGAAGAACATGGTGCCGAAAAACTCGGCGAACACCGCCCGCCAGAACATCATAGAGCGGAACTCCCACATCGTGACTGAAGAGATCCAACTACAACCAAAACCCCAAGCTTTTTTTGAATTAGCAAAACTGGCTTTGGAAGTGTCTTAAAAAAAAAAAAAAAATGGAATTGTCCTCGTTAACAAGTAAACAAAAAGTTAAATCCTGTGTGACTTTTTAGCTAGTTGAGCTGAAGCTGCCGGAAATAAATAAATGAAAAAGGGAAATGATGGCAAAAATAGTGATGAGCGTCCACCTAATAGATCTAGCCGTTAGCTAAGGCTGTGTGGGAAGCCGCGAGTGAACGGTCACACATGTAGCCGTGCACGGGTCGCCTCCGCCGGTGTTGTTTCTCTTCGCCTGCACAACACCCAGACTGCTAAAGAAACATGAGGTGTGTGTGGTTGTGTGTGTGTGTGCGTGATGAAAATTTGGAGGGTTTTGTCAGAGAGACCTGAACATCGATGCTAAAGGCTAAATCTACAGGGCTAATTCTAGTTGAGCGACACAGAAGAGGTTACGGAGCATATCCTGCCCACACCAAGTAGAGCTGGTCTGACGGACCACAAAGGGGCCATGGGGGCATTTATAATGGCCCCGGGGCCCGGCGTGACGACATAATCCCCCCCGGGAGGCAGAAGCTAAAGGGGGCATCCCATATCAAGCACCCTACACTCACTGCGCTCTCCATTAAACTCAATCAGAGTGAGATTAAGACAGGAACATCGGGGCTCAAAGTAAAGGGGATGTGTATCTCTGTGGGGCTCTAAAGTACAAAGCTGATCCACCAATAAGATTTTAGTGAGGCACACTTTGAGATCATGAAATGATGTAAGCTTATAACATGTCTAAGATCTCTAACGTCGGGAAAGGGTTGTGGATTTTTTTAATCAAAACTTTAATTTATTGCCACAGGTTTTGCAGGCGAGTTAGTGCTGACTTGAACTCATAGGCAGAAAACACACACACACACACACACACACAAGGCACATCGTCGTAATAATGTCACGCATCCGCACACGCACAATGTGCCTCCATCCGCGCGGCTCAAGAGAGGCCCTGTGCGGAGAGACATGAGCCAGCCGTGTTCAGAGACGTGCACTGAAACCCCTGAGCACAGGAAACACATTGTTCCTCAGAGCATGAAGCTAGCATGTGAAAACACCCTTTATCTGTCGCTCACGCCGGACCTCCAGTCTCGCTCAAACTCTTTAAACCTTAATCTTGATGGTCACGGAAAAAGAGCAACATTGTTTTCCCAGAACACTTGTAGATCGATCTATCCATCTATCTATATATCTATCCATCTATCCATCTATCTGTCCATCTATCCGTCCATCTATCTCTCTGTTTGCCTGTCTGTCCATTGTTCTATCTATCCATCTATCTATCTATCTATCTATCCATCCATCCATCCATCCATCCATCCATCCATCCATCCATCCATCCATCCATCCATCCATCCATCCATCCATCCATCTATCTATCTATCCGTCCGTCCATCTGTCTCTCTGTCTGCCTGTCCGTCCATTGTTCTATCCATCCATCCATCCATCCATCCATCAATCCATCCATCCATCTATATTTCTATCTATCTATTGTTCTATCTATCATCCATCTATCTTTCTATCTATCCATCCACCGATCGTTCCATCCATCCATCTATATTTCTATCCATCATCCACCAATCGTTCCATTCATCCATCTACATTTCTATCTATCCATCCATCTATATTTCTATCTATCTATCCATCCATCCATCCATCCATCCATCCATCCATCCATCCATCCATCTGTCTGTCTGCCCATTGTTCCATCTATCTATCTATCTATCTATCTATCTATCTATCTATCCATCCATCCATCTATCTATCTGTTCATTGTTCTATCTATCTATCCATCATTCTATCTCTCTCTCTATCTATCTATCTATCTATCTATCTATCTATCTATCCATCCATCCATCCATCCATCCATCCATCCATCCATCCATCCATCCATCCATCCATCCATCCATCCATCCATCCATCCATCTGTCTGTCTGCCCATTGTTCCATCTATCTATCTATCTATCTATCTATCTATCTATCTATCTATCTATCTATCTATCTATCTATCTATCTATTTATCTATCTATCTATCTATCTATCTATCCATCCATCTATCTATCTGTTCATTGTTCTATCTATCTATCCATCATTCTATCTCTTTCTATCTCTCTCTCTCTATCTATCTATCTATCTATCTATCTATCTATCTATCTATCTATCTATCTATCTATCTATCTATCTATCTATCTATCTATCTATCTATCTATCTATTGGTCCATCCATCCATCCATCTTTCTGTCTGTCTGTCTGTCTGTCTGTCTGTCTATCTATCTATCTATCTATCTATCTATCTATCTATCTATCTATCTATCTATCTGTTCATTGTTCTATCTATCTATCCATCATTCTATCTATCTATCTATCTATCTATCTATCTATCTATCTATCTATCTATCTATCTATCTATCTATCTATCTATCTATCTATCTATCTATCTATCTATCGATCCATCATTCATCCATCCATCCATCCATCTGTCTGTCTGTCTGTCTGTCCATTGTTCTATCCATCCATCTGTTTGTCTGTGTATATAAAATCCATTAGGACTTTTTGTGATGCCACCAGCTGTAAACACAATGGTATAGATAAACTTATTAAAATAATTTTCTTTGAAAACATCAGTGCAGTGCAGTTTATGGAGATATGGTTGAATGATGCTGGTGGTTCTGGTTTGTTCAGGGCAGAAGTGATTATACAGAGGTTTGTATTGTGTGAGGAGCAGATCGGTTTTGGAGGGCCGGGGGGGCTTCGTAGCCGGATAAAGCCCTGGAAAATCCCTCTGTTAGAAGAGCTCATGGTGAATTAGGATCGCTGATCTCATCTGTTTTACTCCCTCACTTACACACACACACTCATACACATGCATGCTGAACAAAACAAAATGCTGGCTGGCACTGTGTGGATGTTCTTCATTGTTTATGTGCATGTGTGTGTTATTAATAGCTGCTATGTATGATGTATGCATGTATACTCAAGTGCAAGTGTGGAACACAACACACTACCTGTGTGTGTGTGTGTGTGTGTGTGTGTGTGTGTGTGTGTGTGTGTGTGTGTGTGTGTGTGTGTGTGTGTGTGTGTGTGTGTGTGTGTGTGTGTGAGTAAATGTATATAATGTGGAAATGTTCAACATGCTTTCTGTAAGAACACAGAGAAACAATATTACCATTTATTAAAGTATGCTACAAGTACAAGTTGAAATGTGGATCAGAGTAATTTGTAGCAGAGCAAATCTATGCGAGAAAACAAATGCTTTTTGTGTCATGCCAGGAAATGTATTATAGTTATAGTTTATAATTTACAGTTTGATATCAAGTACAGTAAGAGTTTAAGAATCCCATTATTCATAAATCTGAAAGTCAACTTATGCTCCAAATGATAAACAAAGTAAATCTTGAGAACACAGTTAGATTTATTGCCACTAAAGATATAATGACACAATATCAACAAACACGCTGACATAATAGCGATAAAATTAAATTCACACTGAAATGCTGTCGTTATTTGGTTAACGGTGGATTTAGAAAAAAAGTATTTATGGTCTACACTTTATTTTGATGGACCACTTTAGTCATTCTACTAACTATACGTAACTTCTCAACTACATGTCAACTAACTCTCATTAGAGCATTAGTAGACTGAAAGGGTTAGTAGAATAAGTTGACATGCAATTGCAAAGATAGTCAGTAGAATGTCTGTTGGGGAGCTAAAAAATAAAGTGTTACCATATTGAATATTACTGAAGCAATAATGCAAGCTCAAGCCACATAGGCAAATGTTTGGCACTTTTATAACTATCCATGTTCAAGCTGCGGGTTTTGTACAAACAGTTTTCATTTTTCATAGACTACTTAAGACAGTAGGCAGTACAGCTTCTGATCCACAATAGAATATTCTATGAAAATATTTTCATTCAATATTTACAGGTTTTTAAGGAAATATGTGGTAACATTTTCCACTTGATCGTCCTCATTTGTGAAACACGAGCAGGACAAACGTCTGTGTAAATGATTCTTGAATCTGTTCTCAGTAACTTGCGTGGTGCAATTTAGGTAAGAATGGTTATGAAGAAATGACACAAAATTTGTTCTGGTCATGTTTCACGAATAACACCCAGCGATTGGTTGTTTGTGACATTGACGAAATATAAAAAAACTGAATCTGAATCTGGTCAGTTGAATCTGAGCTTAGCTGTGCTCCAGTTTGTTGCTTTGCTTGTTTCTCATGGCGCTCTGTGTGACGGTGGACAGGGACGATCGAGACACGCTGGCCGTCTCCACAATCTCAATGTCCTTACAGGTCAAACAAGCCACCAGCTTCTGTCTGGACGCACTGGGGGCGAAAATAAACTCGTGGGATAGTCCAGCCAGGACTGCACCTAATATTGGCCCGATCCAGTAGACCTGAACACAAGAGGAAGCAGATAAATCGCCTTTTTATTTTTAAAGTGGTAAAAAAATAAAATAACCTATATTCATCTCCCTATCTGTGTTCTAGCAATGCAATTTCAGAGATTTTGGACTGCAGAAGTGAACAACAGCCGGGGACACGTCTATAGAAGTATGTGGGAGACAAATATTGCTTTTACTTTCCTACTTGCTCCAAAAGCAAATAAATCCACAACTTTTTTTGTAGGAAATGGTTTCTAGATGATAATTGTGGAACTGTGTCATTTCCGTTTGTATTCATTAGTACTAACTAGTCAACAGAGCTGCTTGAAATAGCTGTTTAACTTACCCAGTGATGTTCCCAATATCCAAGTATTATAGCTGGACCAAGGGAGCGAGCCGGATTCAAGCTGGCACCAGAAAACCTCCCCTGAAATCCACACACATGCATTTAAAAATAATTATTATTATGTGTATTTACAATAATACATGCAGAGGGAGGACAGCACAATGGGATCATTATTCATAAAAATAATAATTACAAATAGCTGTCAAATAGATTCAGTTGGTTCAAAAGGTTCATGTAGTTTGACTGGTAGTTGACTATGTTTAAGTCATAAGGGATGTACATACACTACCGTTCAAAAGTTTGGGGTCGGTAATTTTTAATGCTTTTGAAAGAAGTCTCTTCTGCTCACCAAGGCTGCATTTAATTGATCAAAAATACAGTAAAAACAGCAATATTGTGAAAAAGTATTTCATTTTGAAATAAGTGTTTTCTATTGGAATATAAAATGTAATTTATTCCTGTGATCAAAGCTGAATTTTCAGCTTCATTACTCCAGTCTTCAGTGTCACATGATCCTTCAGAAATCATTCTAATAACATTCAATTTTGAAAACAGTATTTTTGTGTGAAACTGTGATACTTTTTATTCAGGATTCTGTGATGAATAGAAAGTTCAAAAGAACAGCATTTAAGCATTTGTAACCTTATAAATGTCTTTACTGTGAATTTTTATCAATTTAATGCATCCTTGCAGAATAAAAGTATTAATTTCTTACAGCAATAAAGATTGCAGTGGTTACAGCAAACCCAATGGCTAAGTTTCCAGGTTCGTTTATTTCTCTCCTGCGTTGATCTTCCACAGAAAATACGGTGAATCCCAGGACAAACGTGGCAAGCATCTCCATCACGAGAGCTTGACCTGCGTTCATGTCCACTGGGACCTGAATGAGAAGGAAATGAGATGGAACTTTTAGATTTGTTTTGTAACATTGAGTGTCATGTTGATTTTCTATGGACTAGAAAGTAAGTGCAAAACATCTTTATACAGCACATTTCTAAACACAGCCCTTACAAAAAAGAAGTTTATACAAGTGTGCGATTAGTATACTTCTTTTAAACTAAAAATTATGTACTTTCAGTCTACTTTTTATGTACTTCTCAGAAATATACTTAAAATTAAATGTAAGTGTACTATACTGACAGAAAAAAATGACTTAAACATCCAAGTTGATTGTACATAAAAATAAGGCAGCAACTTTTTTGGTGTACTTTACATACTGTCTTATAAACTTACATTGTTTAAAAATATTGATTTATTTCCAATTGTATATTTTTCTATATTTTTCATATACTAAAGAAATGTGCTACAAGTATTTAACAGTAAACTATAAGTATATCTATATGTTCATTTGAAGTATAGTTGCAGTACAAACAAACAATGTAGTTGTAAACTAGTTGTATACTCAAAGTTTACTACTGTTACATTCAAAGTATACTTAAAAGTATTCTTTTATACACTAAAAAGTGGGTCAATTTTAATTGTTTTGAAACAGTACGCTTACAAAGTATACTTCTAGTACTTTGTTTTTAGGTATACTTAATAAAATTAACTTGATACTTGTGTTTTGTAAGGGAGGCCTGTAGTATGAATCTGTTAAAGTGCCCTTTTAGAAAGGACATTAGAAGTTCATGTCAACATACTATATGGGGCTCCTCATGTTGTTATTTGAGAGACTGTTTAATTTCTATTCTATTTGGTCCTGCAACAACATACTTGTCCAACAAACACAGTTGTAACTCCTTCCCTACCCTAACCATTAACCCTGTAAAACCGGCTATGAAACAATAGTCAGAAAAATCTGTTACATTTTTTAAATTGAACATATAGAAAAATAAAAAAAAATTGTTGGGGGGGCCGAACAAAGTCCATCCACCTCCTCCATGTGGCGTCGGCTGGGCAACGAGGGCTCTTGGCACTCGGCGAACGGTGGCACTGGCTTCCCGAATGGGTTGGGGCGTCAGGCTAGCAACCCGTCCCCCGTAAGAACCCTTAATTGCTACGGAAACAACGAGAGAAGAAACATTCCGTAAGAATGACCAACGCAGGAACTCGGATTTTATGATGACGATGAAGAATCAAACCGGAAACGGTGTCCAGAGTCTGATGCAGAATTCAATCTTCTCCGCCAGAAACATCACCCGAATAGGCACTTGGAATGTACGGACCCTATTCCGGTCTGGACGACTGACCCAGCTATTGCAGGAGTTCGACATCTACAAGTTGGACGTCTTGGGCATCAGCGAGATGCGTTGGACCGGTAGTAACCGCATGGTCAGCGACGGCAAGGTGGTTATCTACACGGGTCACAAAGACAAACACGAGCGCAACGTTGGACTTATCCTCGGCAAGCGGGCTGCTGCGGCCATGATTGGATGGAAGCCCGTCAGTGACCGCATCATCACCGCTCGATTCCACTCGGCGCACGTTAAGACCACCATCGTGCAAGTGTACGCCCCCACTGAAGCCGCAACGAATGTTGAGAAGGACGCCTTCCTCGAGCAGCTGCAAGACACTTTCAACACCATCCCCAGCCATGATCTCAAGCTACTAATTGGAGATTTAAATGCCTTGCTGGGAGGAGATCGCAGAGGCTTCGAGTAGACTGTTAGTCCCTTTTCATCCGCCGACGAGACCGATGACAACGGCGAGTGATTCCGTCTTTTTTGCAGCCTTAATGTGGCCATTAATGTGGCCCAACCACTTCATCGGCAACACCATCTTTCAACACAAGGCCATTCACAAGAAGACCTGGGGCCGTATTCACAAAGAATTTTAAGGCTAAAAGTAGCTCCTAACTGGCGAATTTAGGAGCAACTCCTAAAAATAATGGGCGTGTCACTCGTAACTTTAGGACTCCTAATTTTTTTGACTAAGAGTAATTCACGAAGCATTTTAGCCCTAAAAGTAGCACCTAAGCCTGGGACAGCTTAAAAGAAGTCGAGAGGACTCCTAACTCACTAAGACCTATTCACAAACCGCTTTTTGTGGCATTTCACGTTGCGGTGTTTTGAAATGCGTATGCGGCGGCTACAGGAGCTTCCAATCGCGAGAGAACAATTTTGCATTGTAGGCATAACTAGGGATGCAATAACGCCACCAACAACAACCAAAACTAGGCTACTCATTGCATGTAAACTAATTGTAACGTTTTATTGTGAATCAAATTAAAATGTTCTTCTCATTGCAAACGTAGGCAGAGGCATATAGTGACAGATTAATTCAATAATGTTGCAAAGATATTGCATCAATCCATATGTTTCATTAGGCTACTAGGCTATTTGTTTTGCCTTACTCTTTATTCATTTAGGCTATTTATTCAGTTATTCATCATCTTCCGTCCTTCGCACTACTTGTGTAGCGCACGCATTCTCAGACCTGTCACCTGTCACTCATCATCGTAGGGGAGGTGTTCGGAATCATTCCCGCGTTACAATCATCAGCCAATCAAGGTGGTCACTTCAGTCAAGCTCGTGCATGAGTAATGACGTCATCCATAGCAACGAAGACTCACTCTTAGTTTAGGAGTTGTCATTTTTCTTTACTAAGAGTAGGTATGAAAGGCGTTGTGAATAACTTTTAAGAGAAAACTCCTAGCTAAAATCTTTTAGTGCAATTTAGGTGTACTCCTAGTGGTAAGATAAAATGCTTTGTGAATACGGCCCCTGGAGGGCAACTGGAGGTCGCTTCTCTAATGAGATCGACTACATCTGCATCAACCGGCTATGGAGATCGGCACTGCAAGATGTGTGTGCGTACCGAGCAGCAGATGTTGGATCTGACCATTTCCTGCTGCGAGGTACCCTCCAGTTGAAGTTCAAGCCGCAGAAACGTCTGCAGCCCATACGCCCATTCAAGGATCCCCAAGTCGTAGTTACCCTCCACATTCAGAACCGGTTCCAGCCGTTGCAGGATCTGGACGATGTCGAAGATCAGTGTGGCAGCTTCAAGCAAGTAGTCACAGAGGCTGCGCAGGCAATTGTTGGCCGAAGGAGTGGGAGGCGTAAGGAGCAGTGCATTCAGGACCGGACATGGGCTATCATCGATGAGCAAAAGGAGGCGAAGAAGCGACACAAGCAGGCCCGCACGGAAGATCAGCTGAACATCGCAGCACGGCGATACGCTGAATTGGACCGAGAGGTTAAGAGGAGCTGCAGAGCCGATAAGAAGAAATTGCTGGAGATCAAAGGCATCGAAGCTCAGAAAGCCGGAACGATACCAAGACCCTGTATCACATCGTGCGTGAGCTGACTGGAGCTCGAAGTAGCTCAACCATCCCAATCAAGGAGAAACACGGGAAACTACTTCTAAGCAAAGAAGAGCAGGACGCCAGTTGGATCGAGCACTTCCAAGAAACCCTGAACCAGTCAGAACCAACATCCACCTACGATTTCGACAGTGAGCCAGGGCAGCCCGAACTCGAGGTCAACATCGGCGATATCACCACTACAGAGGTCAATGCGGCACTCAAGAGGAGTAAAGCTGCTGGACTGGACGAGATATCCCCAGAGCTTTTGAAGTACAGTGGGCCAGTGATCGCCCAAAAGCTGGTCGAGCTGTGCAACAGCTGTCGGCAGTTCGAGACTGTCCCTAATGATTGGCGAAAGGGCGTCATTGTTAAGCTGCCGAAGAAGGGGAACCCATCTGACTGTGGGAACTGGAGAGGCAGCACTTTGCTCTTAGTGCCTGGCAAAGTCTTTGCAGTGTCATGCACTGGTGACAACCAGGCTGGATTTCGAGGAGGACGGTCATGCAGTTAACAGATATTCACCCTCCGTAATATCATTGAGCAGTCCGTCAAGTTCAAGCGGTCCCTTTCCATCAATTTTATCGATTTCAATAAGGCCTTTGATAGTGTCCATCGGGATTCGCTGTGGCATATTCTTCACCTGTATGGCGTCCAGCCATGATTCATCGCCTTTTCAAGAACCTTTATTTGAACTCCAGTTGCGCGATCAAGACCGAAACTGGGACCACCGACTTCTTTAATATCGTGACCGGTGTCCAGCAGGGATGCATTCTATCGCCATTCCTCTTCTTGATCGTGGTCAACTTTGTCATGGCAAAGGCGATGGACGGACCCGGTTTTGGGATCCCATGGACTGACCAATCACGTCTGACCGACCTGGATTTTGCTGACGATAGTGCACTGCTCGCGGAGACGAGGAAATCCCTTGGACGTATGACCTCCTCTTTGGACAGGGAATTGGGCAAAGTTGGGTTGAAGATCAGCGGAAAGAACACAGAGGTCATGCAGGTCCACTTGCTACCAACACCGGCCGCATGATCCCGATCCATCTAGGGCAGCAGCAGCTGGAAGATGTCACCCAGTTCACTTCCCTTGGGAGCCTAATTAGAAATGACGGTGACTCGAAGGTGGATGTGATCTGTCGCATTGGCAAGGCATCGGCAGTGTTCTACCGCCTGCGGCCCATCTGGACATCGAGTACCATCAGCCTGACCATCAAACTGCGTCTGTACGCAACCATCGTCCTGCCTACTGTCACCTATGGCAGCGAGACGTGGAAGGTCACAGTGGCCGTCACCCGTAAGGTTGACGTATTTCATCAGCGGTGTCTATGACGTATCCTTGGAATTAGCTATCTAGACCACATCACCAACGTTGAAGTCCTCCGACGGAGTAAAATGCACAGACTGAGCATCATCATCGCCAAACAGAGACTACGATTGGCCGGCCATGTTCTGCAAATGGACCGGCACCGGATTACGAGGCGCGCCATGTATTGGGAACCTCTAGATGCCAAGCTTGGATGTGGACAACCCAAGACCAACTGGAGGTCCACGTTCAAAGATGACTTGAAGCGACTCGGCATCAGTTGGGTGGAAGCCGAGGACCGTGCGTCTGATCGTGCGCATTGGAGAGCTCTCGTTGCCTTATATGCTAGCATGAGCAGGACTAAGGTCTAAGGTAAGTGGGAATATGAAGCTCATATTTGAGGATGAAAATACACCTTAATATTATTCAGAGGCCCAAAATTCACAGAAATATTCAATTTGCTGCAGTTGCTGATATTTATATGGACAAAAAAGAGAGAAATTCTGATAGCTTGTAATGTAAATCAATGAGATCTTTTTTAACAGATTAGAAGATACTTACATAAACTGCATATATATATATATATATAATTTTAGTTTTATGATCAAAGCTCTGTAGTTTTTACTGTGGAGGTATAAATGCAATACAATGATGATCGAGAGATGAACAAATAAACGTTCCTCAAAAGCCTGATGGATAAAAATTTGGTATTCTATAGAATGATGTTTGAATCATCAAGTAAACCGAAGTTGCTTCGTTCCAGTAAGTGTTCGTCTTGAAATATTAATAACAGTATAAAATGTATTCTTATGTTTACTTAATATCAGTCATAACATTTCACAGCTGTAAAACATACATGTATCACGACCTGAAGGGGGCTTTTTACAATTATACTAAAAGGCCTTTTACTTTCTAACAAAGAATAAACTATAAACCAGACAACATAAGTTATAGAAATTTGTGTACAAGAAGTTGTGATCATGTTGATCATCTAGAGGCCTTATGTATCAAATATGAAACGGTAGGCTAGATAGAGTTAACAAGCCCTAAAATCAGTGGGAGATTTCAGGTTGAAAAATAAAAGCCTAACAATAAAGTCTGACTGGTGGATGTGAATGTTGTTTTAGGACCAACAGGTTCAGTATGTGGGTCTGAACATGTCCTATATTTGGTGAAAGCCTCTGCACCTTGTTGATGTAGTTCTGTGCGGTGGACTTCAGGGGCAGCGACAGGTACATGAGGCCCGTGGCAAGGATCCCCCCCAAACACTGGGCCACCAGATACACCAGCGCCCTGAACACATCCACCTTACGTGTGGCCAAGAGCGCCACAGTCACTGCAGGATTGACCTAAAAACAACAGGACACTCTTATTACACTTAAATCACACATCCCACAGATTATTTTACTTGCTTTTACCAAAGCCTACTATGGGATGAATTTAGTCTCAAAATAATTAACACATGCATGCAATTATCCATGAACTTGATAAATGTTGCAGATATGTTTTACTATAAACGTTTTCTTTATAACGAGGAAACAATCAATGTGAAACCTTGTGCGTTTTCTGCTTGTCTGTACAAGGTATGTTTTATTAATAAGTTGTGTACTAAATTTGGGGCTTCAATATCACTTACTTAAACCACATTAAGCGTCTTAAAGTGATAGTTCACCCAAAAATGAAAATTACCCCATGATTTACTCACCCTGAAGCCAACCTAGGTGTATATGACGTTCTTCTTTCAGACGAATACAATCAGAGTTATATTAAAAAATGTCCAGGCTCTTCCAAGCTTTATAATGGGAGTGAATGGGTGTTTTTTTGGAAGTCCATAAAAGTGCATCTATTGATGATAAAAGTGATCCACGCGGCTGTGGCGGGTTAATAAAGGCCTTCTGAAGTGAAGCGATGCATTCGTGTATGAAAAATATCCATATTTAAAACTTTATTGACTAAAATAACTAGCTTCCGGCAGACGGCCGTACGCAAGTCCCGCCCTACATTTGTTCTTGTTCCAGAAGCCGTTTCACTAAGATGTCACAATAGGGAAGAAAAGACTATCGAAACTTCTGCTTCAAGCCGACTTTATGGTATTATTATAGGGTATTATTATAGGGTTTTGTGATTTCTGGGAATCATATGACCTGCTATTGTTAACACCACCAGATTTTCCAGCTGAGTTAACAAATAAATAAATAAATCAGTTAATTACCTGAGCCCCACTGATTTCACCAAAGCAATATCCCAGAACCACAGTTGCCATACCGGCAGCCAGTGCGGGGTAGATGGGCCCCGGGGAGGCCCCGTCCGGCCCCGGCACTAAAGAGCCCAACACAGCAGATACAAAGATCAGGGAACCAAGAAGCTCTGCCAGAATCCCCTGCCAAAACTGACGGCTCCTCAGCTCCTGGTGTGAATCAAACGGCGAAAATAAAGCAATACTGACGTTAAACCTGTGATGAATCAGTAACCAGTAAATCATTTTTTAAATAGATAATTTATTATTAATTTTTTTTACAAAATAAGATGACAGTAATTTACATGATTAAAACGTCTATGCACAGAAACAGCAAACTAAAAGTTTGAAAATAAGAAAATAAAGAAATAAAAAAGAATAAAGAAAAAAAGTCATCAATTCAAATTTATAAATAGTAAAAAATTATATGATCAATAAGTTGACAACATACGTTTTTACATTGCTTTAACTTTTTTATAAGTGACACAAGATTCAACTCATTTAATGTAATTTAAGTTGAAATGACTTAAACATCCAAGTTGATTGTACTTAAAAATTTAAGGCAGCAACTTTTTTAGAGTAGTGATTTTAAAATTATATATATTATATATATAGTTACATATAAAATGTAATATAATATAATGTAATATAATTTATGTTTTGTGACGATGCAAGCAAGTCAATGAATAGAAGTATTTTTAGTGTCACCATACATTTATTCCATAGTTAAAAGTGGAAAGACAATGAACTAAAATCAACTGACACAATAGATATCACCGAATTTTTTTAGATTGCATTTCATCATAAGTTCACCCTAAAACCTGATCTTTTACGCAAACTGGTTCCACATCAAATTGGACGCAAATTGAACTGAATCTCCAGCAACCAATCAATGACTGTTTTATTTGTCCTTACCTCTTTTATTGCCATTCCAAGTCTGATCTTGTAAAATCCGTCCGTCCGTCAGTCAGTCGGTCAGTCTGTCCTGATGTGTGTGTGTGTGTGTGTATGTGTGTGTGTGTTTGAGGGCACGGGCTGCGATGGAAGGGTGTCTTCTGTCAGAAAGAGGCTAATTAATTCCAGTGGAGGAGACTACAGGAGGCCCGGGCACAAAGGGATCACCCCTCCCTTTCTCCCGCTAAATGCTTAGCAGTGCTGACAAACCTCCACAGCTGCTCAACATGCATCATAAACATCCACTTCAGGCACGTGAAGCTTTAATGCTGTAGAACAACGACCCTCGGCCGCTCGTGTTCACCTGCCCTGCAGAGACACTGGCTGAAAGAGAGCAACTTCAACCACTAGTGCAAGGAGTGAGGGTTTGAGTGTTGGCCAATAAGACACACTGAGTGTTGTTTGGTTTATCATTATATGCCACTGTTGGGTTTCGGGTTTAATTATAAACGAGTGAATGTGCACACATATATTATCCATCGTTTCTCTCCTTTCATCATCCTACTTGTGAAGTCCTGTGATGATTGCCATAGCGACAGCCTGATTCAGTTGCCATGACACCTATTATGATGCGGCAGAGCTAGACGGCTCTTTAAAGTGGCCCGTTTTAGATGAGCTAAACATGCAATCGGGACCTTTTATTGGCCTTTAAACACGGCCAGAGAAAAAGGTACAGCGCTGTCACTGGGGCACTACTCTAAGGTACAAAAGCGAAAAGGTACTAATATGTGCTTTTAAAGTACTAACATGTACCTTTAAGGTACTAATATTTACCATTTAGGTAAGGTAAAAAGGTACAAATTTTAAGTAAGGTACAAATATGTACCTTTTCACTTTTGTACCTTAGGGCAGCGCTGTACCTTTTTTCTGAGAGTGAATACATGTTCAATGTAGGCTCATTCAAACTGGATAGGCCTAATACAGCTTCACTGAAATGTTTCATTTCTAGCATCTTATTACAGACACACAAGAAACATTCAATTAAATATGACTAATTGATATCTGCGGTCTTTAGCCTCCTTGTTAACACACGGAGACCCGGGTTCAAGCCCGGGCAGAGCGGGGCAGTCGCCTTGAAGAATGTTCAACTTTGGGTTAAACACAGCACTCATCACTGTCACTTTTTGCCCAGCCGTCCAATCACAGTGGAGGAGGGGCGGGACTAATACCACACCGACCAACCGTCACATTCTGCTTGTACAACATCAACAGATGAAAACATCAAGCATAACAACGGAACAAAATAATTCAAAACAAGAGCCAGAGAAAATACTTTATATTGTATCAACATTTTTATATAGAAAAACACAAACCCAATAGGATATTTCCATTGGCATTTGCAGAAAATAACCAACAAAACTTCATGATTCTTGCACGTTTTGTTCATCATGATAATCTCCACAAATGAACACGACTTTTCTTAAGCCTAAATACAATCGGCAGAAGCTCTAAAAATGAACTCCACCATGGTCACATGACTTGAACTTCAAGTCTTTTTCATGTCTGGAGATTGTGATGGCCATGACAGGGTCTTGATCCGGTGGTCCTTCATCCACACCTTGACTGGCCTGGCTGTGTGGATTAGAGCGTCGCTCTGCAGGGGAAAACAATCCTTTGATTTGGGGAACATTGTCAGAGCAGAAGGAAGCATGTTTTCTTCCAGGACAATCTTGTACGTGGATTGAGTCGCACGTCCTTCACAAAGACAGACCGTGTCATGTCCATCGCAATCTCCAAACCTGAACCCCACTGAAAACCCCTGGAATGTAAGCAAGAGGGTCACCAGCCATTAAATAAAGCCAGTCTGCTAGAATTTTTTTGCCAGGAGTGGCATGAAGCCGCCCAACAGCAATGTGACCGACTGATAGGGAACATGCCAAGACACATGAGAGCTGTGATTGGAAATCAGGGTTATTTCACCAAATATAGATTTCTGAACTCTTCCTAAGTTAAAACAATAGGATTGTGTTGTTTAAAAATGAGTTTTCTTTGCATTATTCGAGGTCTGAAAACATGGCATCTTTTTTTCGTTATTCTGACCTGTCATTTCTGCAAATAAATTCTCTAAATTACAATATTTTTATTTGAAATTTGGAAGAAATGTTGTCAATAGCTTGTAGAATAAATAAAAATGTTCATTTTACTCAAACAGATACATAACGATAAAACTGCTAATTTTGCAGTGGTCTCTTAATTTTTTTCCAGAGCTGTATATTTCTTTTGATTTTGGGTTGAATAATGACCTTGACAGGTTTTAATGAGATTCAAGGTCAGTGATCAAGTGTAAAGAAAATGAACAAAGATGAAACAGTTCATTTGCAGCCTCAACATTTATCTCAACACATTTCCGGGGCGGCCCTCTAGATTTGAATATGGTTTGCTTATAGTGGCTGATTACAGGTCAGAGTGAACGTTGAACTTCTGAGACTAGATCAAGGTCAACACTGACTTGGAGAGGTCGGGGGGGAAGAGAGTGTGTGTGTGTGTGCGTCCTGCCTGTAATCCACTTCATGCTGGTGGTTTGTGGAGCTGTGATCCCCTCTTTTGTGAACCTAAACCCGGCGTAGGCCAGCGAGGGGAGGTCGACTTGACAGTGTAGAAACCTTTTTTCTCCATTCTCCACACTCAGAATGCTGACACCAACAGTACACACACAAACACACACACACCCACGAACAGCACAGAGTGCATCACACAGAATCGAACTGCCAGCTAAGGATTACTAGAAAAGAGCAGGACAGAAATGGGTAGAACAGGGTTAGGAAAGGTAAAGTTAGAGTAGAGCAGAGGTCTTCATCCCTGATCCCGGGGGTATTCCTGTCCTTCGAAAGGATGCGGCCTCTGAATTTGGACACAACAAAAGACATTTCTACACTGGCCTCAAAATATTTGGACACTTAAAGGGACACACCAACTTTTTGGGACTTTAGCTAATTCCCCGTATCCCCCAGAGTTAGATAAGTCCATACATACCCTTCTCATCTCCGTGCGTGCCGTAACTCTGTCTGACGCACCCACCGCTAGCCTAGCTTAGCACAAAGACTGGAGGTGAACGGCTCCAGCTAGCATACTGCTCCCAATAAGTGACAAAATAACGCCAACATTTTCCTATAGTCACAGTGTGTACGTATAACAAGGTCACATGAGACAGCCATCTTCTAACCATATACATACAGGGAACTATAATCACTCCGCCCAAGTAGCAGTGCTTCGCCTTCTGAGAATATAGTTCCCAGTATGTATACGGTTAGAAGATGGCTGTCTCATGTGACCTTGTTATATGTACACGCTGTGAGTTACGGCACGCACGGAGATGAGAAGGGTATGTATGGACTTATCTAACTCTGGGGGATACGGTGAATAAGCTAAAGTCCCAAAAAGTCGGCGTGTTCCTTTAAGTCACTCTAAAAGATGTAATTTCATTAAATAACAGCCCAGACAGCAACATAGTGCCGGCCCAGATCCGGGCCACATCTGGTACATGTGGATTCAATGTGGGCTGGATCTGGGCCGGCACTAGGTTGCTGTCTGGGAAACCATCAAACTTGTCAGCTGCAAACAAATAAGCTTTTCTTAGAGCTAATTTATCATTTGTCCAATAACTTTTAACCAGCTGGTGTCAGATGATTTTTAGTGGTTATATGAAGTCAATTCCCCTCAAGTTCACATTCACTATAAACTTGTATGTTAAATAATTTTTGAGTTTTACTTTTATTATTTATGAAATATGGTTACTAAAAATGATATAAATAGAATCAGGTGTGCTATTGTCAGTTACGACACTGATGACAATGTAAATCGAAAAATTCTATGGGTCCAAATGATAGAAAATGGCAAGAACTTAATTCTTAATTCTAAAAAAACAATGTTAGTCAGCTTTCTCTAAAATGTTGGTGTCTGGTTTTATAGGACACATCAGACCTTAAAGTCGGCATGAAATGGAAGCTTTGATAGTCTTTTCCTCCCTATTGTGACACATATCTGAGTGAAATGGCTTCTGGAATAAGAGGGCTGGGCTTAATTTTGTCCATGGGGAATTGATTGTATGTTTGTGGTTTGCTATTGGTCGACAGTGGCGGTTCTGGCGCTCTGGGCGAACCTCCCCTTCTGTAGTTGAAAATTAAAGTGTTTGTTTTCTAGTAGATGCCAGGAATCTTCCACTAATCCATGGCACATTTTTCATGTTATCATCATGAATGAAATTGAGAAATGTAGATCTTCTTTAAAGAGAATTTCACAAAAATGTTTGCCGTTTTATATAAATGTGTATTTAAATTATTATAAATTGAGGCGAATAGAAAAAAAATACCAGAAATCCCCCAAAACGGCACAACTGTACAGTACAAATACTAATAAAGTGAGTGATATTAAGTTTGTTTAAAAAAAAATTACATATACAAAATCTAAATGTTCTGCCTGGATATGTAAGCTAGTTGGACACAAAAAGGAATAGACAGCTTAACACAAGTGACATATTAGCTTATTTGATTGAAAAGTTAATATCATACTCGTAATGAGTTGAGTGATATAGTTGCATACATCCCTATGTTTTTTTGTACGTTTCCCCTATTCTTTTCCCCGCTCTTTCTAATGACATCACCTCAGGTCTCCCTACTGGAAGCCTGACGTCACCCCCCACCCCTCCTTAATTAAAGACTATGAGGCACTTGAATTAAAAAACATGATGTGCATGGATAGGCCTAAACCATTTACAATAATTACTGCAATGTTCCATAAAAAAAACAGATTTGTCCATTTTGATGACATTAAAACAAGGTATTTTTTCTCCCTAAATTTAAGTAATTTAGTTCATGGACTTTTTTTAGTGTAAAATATGAATATCATCACTAAAATTCACAGGACCGAGGACAATATATTTAGGTCCTATACCAAGGAGCTGGACCCATGATAAGTAGAAAGTGTACAGAAAGGTGATTTTCCCCCCCCAAATGATATAAAGCAAATACAGTAATACTTCCAGAGACAGAAAGGGGGGGGCGGTCCAGGCCCAGCTGGGACAGACAGCATCCTGACCTTCAGCATGTGCTGCAGACACACACACACACACCCCGGGGATCTGTGCGACACAAAGCGTGCAGATACACTCCGACCACCTGCTGCTCGAGCCTGTGATGCTGCACTACCAACACGACAACACACAGTTTCCATGCCACAGACTCTCTGCTCAAAATAGCTAATACACAACATTCCCACTCCGTCAAGCCCAGTTGCTGAAAAACATCCCGTGGTAACGGTCCTAAAATCTCCATTCCAAAATATTAATAACAGATTTTCTTACCAACCTCGGTGACTCAATCAATAGCAATCATAACAACCCTCACAAAATACGGCATGTCACTATTAAAGAATATGCTTATAGATGCATACAAGTGTGTGTGTATATATTTATTCACAGAAAAACATGTATCACGACCTGAAGTGGGACATTTTTAGTTATAGTAATAATAGGCCCTTTCCTTGGCATGTAGAGGATTGTGTACAACAGGTTTTTTTTTGTGGTTTTTTTTCAGTAAAGTTGATCAAGAGCTCGTGTCCTTTTACCTCACACACACACATGTACTGTGTGTCAAAATGTCACAAACTTTTAGCCTTTTATGTTCAAACCAGAGTCAGACAATAGAGAGACTCAAGAAGAAGTGAAAACATGTAGAAGCAACAGGACATTTCTGAATGGTTAGTTGATGAATTTATGTAGCTTATGTGGAGTTATCTTCTAGTCATTGATTAGCATATTCTGTCATGGTAATCTATAAATCGTGTTCCCGGGGGCGGGGTTTATGTAAATTTTAGGGTCAGTGATGAAGCAGCTCATTGTAGTTCCTACCAGCCGTTTGTTGTAGTCCTTAAAAAGCGATTTCTGTAAAAGCAAATATCTCCCTTTGCTTTGAACTTTGAGCATTGCAACTTTGCAGATGTTGTTTATGCTCAAACAGCAACATTACACACTAAAGTTAGAAAAGTGAAATCATATTCAACCACCCCTTTAACTTCTTTATATATAAAAGCAATCTCAGACTCAAGGCAGTGCTGATGTTTAGAGTATTCATGCTTGTTGTGTGATATCTTATATACAAACGCCATTACCAGACACTATACAGATAATAAACATATTAAGGAGACCAGATGTTCGTCTACTAGATGTTTTATTTCTGTTACAGTACATTCTACAGGTGCACGCGTGTTACATTACCTTGAAACAACATGGTCATTTAATGTCGCCTCTTAAAAACGATATATTGGTCCTAAAAATATAGAAAGGAACAAATTTAAAGTCACAAAAACTGTACATTATTAAAAATTCACTAACACCACATTTGGTTGAATGTTCTAGTACTGTCTTCAGGTTTTCCATCTGTAAAAAAAAAAAAAAATTAGGAGAAGCAAATATGTCCCTTTTTGTACGAGGAGGAACAGAGTGAACGGTGCATCTCCTGGTGCGCACGTTGAGTTCAGTGTATGAATGAACATGAATAGTGTGCTCTACTGCGCTCCTCTACTCAGTGTATCCTGCTTTGGAATAATAAGGGGAGCAATGAAAACGCTCAGATTTCACAAATCCTTATGGGTCAGTTCAACCACTAATAATGCAAGGCATTTTCATTTGAGAAAGCATGGTTACAATATCCTTTTTGACGGAGTTGGTCCAGGTTCAAACAATCACACACACACATCATTAAAACACATAAAACAGTCTAAACATCTGAGGATGGATCAAGGGTTTTTAACAAATCATCATGTTCATGAAAACCAGGAGCAAACCGGATCCAGTCATACTGAAGAGACAGCGAAGAAAATAAGCGGCGCTAAACCAACCTATACTGTCATAAGTACGTACATTATCCTTTCCATATAAACCAATATCAATACGACCTAAAGTTTTTTTTTTTCCCCCCACAGACAATAGTCATACACCAAGCAAAAGCTTTGAAAATGGCTATCTAGCTAGCGGAGCTTAAAAATCAAGTTAAAACTGGCCTAAATGATTCTGCTATTGGCATTACGTCAGATTTCATCATGAACGAACACTGATTTTCTGGGTTTAGGGGGCATGACAGAAAAAAAAAAGCAAATCCTTAGTAAAAGATGGCAAACCTCCAGTTCAAAAGACCAATTTTCTACAAGCAAAAGACGTGATGAGTTACACGTGATATAGCATGTTTACTGGCCGTTTCATGAGTCACCTATACATCTCTCTACGACATGTCTGTACAGATTCACTACAGTCTATTGCTATTAAATAATCCCAACTATTTTTTTTTCTGTCTTTAAGTGTATATATAGTATATAATAAAAAATATACTGAGGAAATTGCTTCTAGTCTCGAAAGCACGTTACGTTACATTTTCAATCAAGGGGACACGCGTGGTCCACGAGCAGTACGTTAAGGAGCAGAAGGCGAAACAGTGAGAGAACGTCCTGATAGAGGTGTGTCTGTGACACGTGACATCAAGTGTGACCCGATCAAGTCCTGTAGAAGTACTTCGACCCCCAAAGGAGTGACGGATGAAAGTGAAGAAAGATGAGAAGTTTGTACGCCGTAACACCAGTTGATAAAGAAATGTTTGAACCTTAAATCAAGGTGGGTTGGGAGGGGGGCAAAAACAGATACTTGTAAAACAAACAGAACAAATTTATACATATATCTACATGTGTATGCATACATAGGACTGGAGGGCTCTCCAGAAAGAGTTTTTAGTAGTAACGGGCCTCATCGAAGGAGCGTGGCGTTCCTCCCATGCAGCAGAGGGCAGCGTCTCTATTTGTCCTTGTTCTCGTAAAACTCCGCCCAGCGGCTCTCGAAGAAGCGGCGCATGGAGTGGCCGGCCTTGCCCACGTCCGACGTGTCCTCGTTGAAGAGTTCGCAGTTGTTGAAAACCAGATGAGCGTCGGCAGCAAACTCCTCACAGCTGCAGTACCTGAGAGACACGGGTGTGCAAGCGGCTTACGACAGAGATCTTATAGTCTTTGTTTTTGCAGTTGATGTCTGAACAAAACTTTGCTAAACATTATACACCCAAACATAATGTCAAATACAGATAGAGTCTGACTCAACTTTAAGTTCATTTTTCTTTGACATGCATTAACATCGGTCCAATTACTGGTAAACTGGACATTTAAGAACCGATAAATGATTGTGGAACAGTTTAAATATTAGCTCACTAAAATTAACTTATAAATAAATTAATATATAAATTGATTTATATATTTTTTTTTCGACCTGTTTTCGGTCGAAGTCCAAAGTAGTCGATTGTCGAGTTCACGCGCGTGATAATAGGTAACTAAACCTATGCGCGTGAACTCGACAATCGACTACTGTGGACTTCGACCGAAAACAGGATGTAAATACAGGTATGTGCGCTGGCTGAATTAACATCACTTTTATTAATTTCTTTCACATCTACTGCAGTCAGATTCACTCGCGTTCACTCTGAAGGAATCACTCACATGGCTGGGCACTTGTAATGACACATCAAGGATGTTAAGAGGCTAAAAGCAGGTTTTAAACTTGCCCCATTGAAGTCAACAGGGTGCAAATTTTAAAAAGAGGATAACACGATGTAGGCAACACCGATTTTTGTCGTTGTTCTCTGTATTGACAGCACTCCAAATGTACAAAAAAATGAGCTCAATGTTAAAATTGACCGGAGTTCTCCTTTAATAAAACAACAAAATACAGCTTTAACAAAGATACAACTATATTTTATTTCTACAGTGAATAAATAGTGTTATTTAACATTTAGGCTTAATTATTAATTTCTGCACCTGAATACTACTGTTAGACTTTGTAAATGTGTTATTTAGTATTCATCTCTGCTTGTAATTTGTGTATTTGTTATTTTATTACTGACTGTTCACTTATTTTAAATAATGTGTGAACTTTATCAGTTCGGCTAGTAGTTTTTGATGTAGTATCGAAGAACTTCAAGTGAGCTTTAAGTAATAAAGGAAAAGCAAAGTTACACCACCCCCTTTTTTTTTTGCTGATCTGATCCGTGGCTCAAAAAACGTAATGTTAATGTAATGTTGTGATTGGTAGATTCGCTCTTACCCTCCCTGCAGAAGTCTTTCCCTCATGGTGAGGAAGTCCATGGGGTTTTTGATGATGCGTCGGTAGCCAGGCACCTGGCGGGGGTTGACCGGCTCCAGGAAAGGCCAGGCGTCTGAGTGAGCCTCCATTTCCATCAGAATGATCCTACAGCACATCAAACAGCTCGTCATTATTCCACATCACCCGTTCATTATTACATGTAGAAAATTCATTCAGACTCAGGTCAGAGATGCACCAAGATGATCATAGACATGTACAATGTTTATTACATTGAAAGTAAATGAAAGCAACATTTTAAGTGGCACTCAAAAAGCGTTTTTTCTTTATCCATTTTGCCAATTGCGTTAAACTGGACAGCTGAAAAACTATTTCAATTCAAACAACAAAATAATTAATAAAAGCAACAGGCCAATGCTTTTTTAAATTCAATTTAAATTTACAAATGAGTATTATGAGAACGTAAAATTAAATGTATTAAAATTAAACAAAATTAAACAAAATTTTATTGTATTAAAGAATTTTAAAGTGCCCCTATTATGCTATTTTAAAGGTTCCTAGTTTTGTTTTGAAGGTCTCCAACAATATGTTTACATGCATCCAAGGTCAAAAACACTTTAAGAGTCTGAAACGGTTCGATAAAGGATTCAGTCTCTATAAAACCTTCCTTTCCGAGAACCTACTCTGCTCTGATTGGTCAGATGACCCCGTCTGTTGTGATTGGTCTACTCTGCTCTGATTGGTCAGATGACCCAGTCTGTTGTGATTGGTCTACTCTGCTCTGATTGGTCAGATGACCCAGTCTGTTGTGATTGGTCTACTCTGCTCTGATTGGTCAGATGACCCAGTCTGTTGTGATTGGTCTACTCTGCTCTGATTGGTCAGATGGCTCAGTCTGTTGTGATTGGTCTACTCTGCTCTGATTGGTCAGATGACCCAGTCTGTTGTGATTGGTCTACTCTGCTCTGATTGGTCAGATGACCCAGTCTGTTGTGATTGGTCTACTCTCCTCTGATTGGACAGATGGCTCAAGTCTGTTGTGATTGGCCAACTCTGCTCTGATTGGTCAGATGACCCAGTCTGTTGTGATTGGTCTACTCTGCTCTGATTGGTCAGATGGCCCAGTCTGTTGTGATTGGTCTACTCTGCTCTGATTGGTCAGATGACCCAGTCTGTTGTGATTGGTCTACTCTCCTCTGATTGGTCAGATGGCTCAGTCTGTTGTGATTGGTCTACTCTGCTCTGATTGGTCAGATGACCCAGTCTGTTGTGATTGGTCTACTCTCCTCTGATTGGACAGATGGCTCAAGTCTGTTGTGATTGGCCAACTCTGCTCTGATTGGTCAGATGACCCAGTCTGTTGTGATTGGTCTACTCTGCTCTGATTGGTCAGATGGCCCAGTCTGTTGTGATTGGTCTACTCTGCTCTGATTGGTCAGATGACCCAGTCTGTTGTGACTGAGGACTTGTTTCAAGAAATTCAGAATCGATTCTTTCTTTTGAGAGACAATAACTCCATTTATCGTGCACTTTGACCTTTGAAACTTTGCAGACCTTTTACATTTACAAACTAATACATCATACACTACATGAAAGGTAACATAAGAAAAAGCATATTAGGGGCACTTTAAATTTAAACTTATTCGTCATGTTTTTAAAGTGTCCCTCCTGGTTGACTGAAGAACTGAGGAAAGACTCACTCGCAGTAGGTGAGGTCAGGCTGGTTTCGTGTGGTCATCCTCCTGCGCTTTGAAGGGGAGATGCTCGTCCCACTTGAGGAAGCTGGAGTATCTTTTTGTCGTGTGGTCATGCCTCGTTTGTACCCATCATCCTCATCTGAACTATCTTCTCCAAGATGCCGTTTCCGTGGCTTTGACCTCTTACGCGATAGACGCTGTGATCTCGGAGAGTCTCCGTTTTCCTGCAAAATTTAGTTTCATAAACATAAACAAAGACAAAAGTATACGAAACAAAACTCATGCACATTTTTCAAGATGATCACATGAATCGGATGAAAAAAATAAGCAGCTGGATATTTCAAATTTTACATACCTTGGCAACACAGGTGGGACAAAACCAATCGCCTTCTGGCACCTGCATGACCTTTGGCCTCAGGCAGAACATGTGACACCCACGATCACAGCCGTCACACAAGAGCAGGTACTCGTCGTCATCACCCTTACGGCACACCTGACACGTCTGTGGACACATATAAACATCAGTTTTCAACTATTCGTGACTGTTACACGGCACTACTGAAATACACCCGCATTTGGCGGGTGTTAATGTCAAGCCCTGTATGTATATATAAAAAAAAATGATATCATATAATAATCATAGAGGCTCTGAAGCTGAGCTTATGAGTGTGCTCTCACCACTTTGATGATGGATCTCTCCCATGCGATGGCTTTCTCCAGCTGTAGTAGACAGAGCGAGAGTTGAGACGCACTGCGGCAGCGGTCCAGGCCCTGCCGCCACGTCCTCATCCTGGGTGTGATCTCACTTTCCAAGCTATAAAGACAAACAAACACATGTCTGATTTACTCCAGAGTACTGTATAACTTGAAATAATGATTAATTTTGATGAAGGCTGAAAAATATGATTACATAGGATAATAATGAAATGATATTTGATGGTACAAAAAACCAACAACCCTCAACTCTGACCCACCTGACAGCATCTAACGGGACCTCCTCCCCGCCGGGCGGAGGCGTGAGAGGGGCCAAGCGGACCACCTCTGCCAGATTCCACAGCGGCTCCTTCAAATAACGCCGCTCAACGTTACGCTCAAGATTAGTCAGTCGGAGAACGGCCAGGTCCAGGGGGTTGCTGGGAACCCGCAGGAGGTCAGACCATTCCTTTTTAGTCTTGACCATCCAGTCGTCCTTGGGGTCAACCTCATGCTCGTAATACTGCAGGTCCTCCCGCGTGGAGTCCGCCTCGGGAGGAGTATAGATCTGAAACAAGGACAAATGTCCCGTGTGGTAAACTTTCATTTTAAATTTGTTTGCATAGCTTTTCTTAATGCCATGACAGCTTTGAAGGCTTTTTTGATGTCGAAATCCAAGTAAAAACATAATAATAGATAAAACAACTAGAATCCCACATAAGATGAATCATTCATTTTTTTTAATTTTCAGAAAAAAAATTACAAATATATTTTCAATTAATAAATAAGGAACAACCCTGACAATTTACATTTAATGAGTATGACAACCTTTTGAATAGAGTGTAGTTTACAGAGCAGTTTCCACTACTTAGGATTAACAGACTGAGCACTTGGGTGTGTGTGGGCTGCTGGTTTACACTACCTGAAATTGAGAACTCGACTCCTGACAAGCCTCCGTTTCACTCTCCGTGTTGGGAACAGGCACCTGGAAATAGAGATTGTGGAAATAGTCATAAAGCGAGTGTGCTTGTGCTGTGAACACAGTATAAACAAACAGCGCCACCCTGTGGTCACTATTGGAACAAGACCTTACAGTGCTGTGATTCTTTCAGTAAAGGAAGAAATGTGTTTCCTTTACCTTGAGCTGAAGGTCTGCACCGACTACCCTCTGCTCCAGGTCCTCCACCCACTGGAGAGCACTGATGTCTAACCGCAGGGCTCTCTCCTGCTCACTCCACGCCTGTTTAGACACTTCCAGCAGGGCATCGCCATCCTCCACTGACATCTGAAAAATGGGATCTGGGAAGGAACAATGCAAAAGAATAGACTAAACATGCTGCCATCAACCAAAGCCTGCAATCACACTCCGCATGCTCCTGCTCCTCACCGGTCACGGGACGTCTGCAGACCTCAGCCAGATACTCCATGTGTTTAGTGAGGTGTTTGTGGAGAACCTTCTCTCGAATGCCTCGTGGGTGGAGGGCGCTCAGTATGGCTGTCAGCTCCTCCGGTTCTTTGATCCACCACCAGCCCTTCACCATCTCTGTAGGAGAGAGAAAGCAAGAAAAACATTTAAGGGTCATTTACACAACACGGTTTCCAAATAAAAACGGAAAACTTATGCGTTTTGGTCGTTCATTTACATGACAATGTCATTTTGGGGGCCTGAAAAGGCAAACTTTTGACAACGGGTTTCAAAGTGCAAGTTATAATTTTACATTTTTATGATTACATTAATTAAAAAGCTTTTCATCAACTCCTCTAAAAACCTCTGGGCTAGATAAAGTTGACTGAGTGACATTCAAATATTATGAACATCCAATCCAATGGCAATTCCTAAGTTCGCTATTTCAGAGAAAACTGGACGGTTAAGTTGGCAAGGCTTAGAAAAGCACTTATGTAAGGGGCTTTCACACCAGGTAGTTCTAGGAACTAACCACCAGGGTGGTTTCCCGAGAGCTCATGGTTCCCCTAGGAACATTTTCCTGGTTGCATTCGCAACACCAGTTGGAACTCTGAAGTGACGTCAGCTTGTTGTTGTGACTTATTTTGACGGCGCTGAGAACGACTGAGCCTTAAAACACAGTGCTCGCATTCTCCGTGTTCATTACTGTACGATCCGTCTAACAGTCCTGCCTAATACGTTATTAGATAGAGCTGTTATACATAGAAAGTAGACACAGACCTGCAAACTCCTCGGACTAAAAAAGGTGACAGTGTCGCCGCGGGGGGGGTGGGGGGGGGGGGGGGGGGTGGGGGGGGGGTGGTGGAGGAGACTAACTTTTTTTTTTTGCTACATGCCATGGGATTAATGCATGCTGATGAATAATCTATAACAATAATAGTTAATCTGCATACCCTAGTTTTGCTCTGATGTAAAAAGACTGACAGTGACACAATAAGTCATGTTAGCAAAATGTTTTAATCTTTTAACTCTTAAAAAAAAAAACTATTAAAAAAACATGTATGTTCTTTAATGTTTGATTATAATTTTACTGTCTTCACATAGGGATGGGAATTGATAAGATTTTATCAATAATACGACCGTCTCTCTCTCTCTCGTTCTTTCAGTTAAACATACGCCCTGTGACACACGCAGCCGTTCATCTACATTACTCACCGATCAAATAAGACTTTGGCGGGACAAAAATTCACTTTGGCGGGCGCTAAAACAAGTTCAATGCAGGAAAATTCATGCGTGAGTTTCCATTAGACTCGCACGGTAGCCAGGCGTCTCATCATCTAATGGCGAGCCGAGCTCAGTTGACGCTGTGTGCTTCAAGATTCTGACGCAAGTGCTAAGATTCCAATTGGCCAAGAGAAAAAGTGCTAAGATTCCGATTGGCCCAGAGAAATGTCAATTATAAGAATTATCCAATAATGTTTCGCAATTCTAGCCTGCATGGCAGTTACTGTGAGAAACAATACCCCCCCCCCAAAAAAACTCTCCGGTTCTACGCGATTCACGTAAATGACCCAATTGACCAAGAAAACGGCGATTGTCGCCGAAAAGCGACAAGTTTGCAGGTATGTAGACAGTAATGAAAAGTTATTAAAGATGCTCATCTATCACTGTTTTCATGTTCGTAGATTTAGTTTCTGGAGTAAATATATAGGTTATAATCCACATCACTAACTTCACTGGTAGTTCCTATAGTGCTGGTTTAGACAGACTCTGAAGTAGGAGCTAAATTAGTTCCTCCAAAAGGAGTTCCTAGAACTAAAATCATTCCTAGTTCCAGCGGTGCAAACACGCCAAAATCCGGGAAATTCCACCAATAGTTCTAGGAACAATGAAAAGGTGCGAAAGCCCCTATAATCTACAAAAGCAGGATGAGCAAAACCGTCTTTCATCCGTTAACATCACGACACTCACCTAACGGAATAGGCTTCACCGTCAGTTGAGTGAAGTACTTCAGTTCAACCTCCTGGAAGAGATTGGAGGGAGGTCTGCCGCGCCTCTTGGCCGTGCTGGATCGGGAGTGCACTCGGGACGGCCCGCTGCCTCTCCTGCGCCTCCTGCCGGCCCGGGGAGCTGGAGCTGGAGTGGAGCACACCTGAGGAGCCGGAAGAGGAGCAGCTTCCATCTGCACCTGAGGATGAGGAACACAGGGAGAAGCCATCAGAAGGAGAAGCCTTCAGCATTAGGATATTCATTCACTTTTTCTGATATCACTGAAGTATGAACCTGTGTCGTGGTCGGCTGCAGTGGAGGTGCAGCGAGCGGGTCACAGCCGAGGGGTGCCGGAGTGTCTTTCGCTGGGGATGAAGTGGGTGCAGGGATGTTCTCGCACGGCTGCGCGAGAGACGCCTCGTCGCACGGCTCCTTAGGCAACAGGTTGAACCACTGGCCTTGTTTTTCTGCCTGCTCCCTCATACTGTCCTCCGGTTGGCTGTTATCCTCCCCCTGACCGGCTCCAGACGCTGCGATCGGCGTGCTGCCGTCCGCCTCGGTGTCCCGCGGCTCGAGAGAGGGCTGAGCGAGATCCTGCACGGGGGAGTTGATGGCCGAATCTTCACCCGCTGACCTGCTGCTGCAGCGCCGTCGCCGCCGGCTCTTGGCGGCTCGAAGGTGGAGCTCCACTTCCGGCTTGATCTTGCGGGGGCGTCCCCGTCCTCTCGGGCTGCTCATCAGAGAGGCCTCGCCGGGGAGAGGATCCACCTCTGTGGGGGAACGCTGGGACGCTCGAGGAGAACAGGTGCCGAAACCCGGAGAGAGGGGAGGCTCAGCTTTAACCTCTGCTTTCACTGGGGTTATGACCTTCACATAAGTCACAGGCTCATCACTGACCGTCACTTCATCTGAAGCTGAACACAGGGAAGTAATAACTGGACATTAATGTGGGCAACAAGTAGGGCTGCACAAGAAATTAATATTTAACATTTTTGGTTTTTATTTATAACAAATTTTAACATTATTCTCTATACTGTTACTGTATATGCCAACAGTTTTATTTATTTTACAAGTTTATTATTATTACTATTACTTGATAGTTACTTGATATTACTTCATACAACAAATGAACATTAAAAAAATTACTAATTTAACAATGTGAAATTCATTAATAATAATAACAAATGAACATTCAGAGAATTACTAATGTAACAAAATGTGCAATTATTATTATTATTATTACTATTATTATTAACAACAACAAATGAACATTCAGAAAATGACTAATTTACCAGATTGTGAAATTATTATTATTGTATTATTAAAAACCAAACTGACAACCATTCCGACAATTACTATTAGCCATGTGAATGTATTATTATAAATTATTATTAAACGTGTATTGTAATTCCAGTTATGTTAAAGATTTTTTTATTATATTTTTCTAAAATAATATTTGTATTTTTCAGTGCAATATTACAAGAGTAATATTTATTTCATTTTGTTCATTTTTATTTACTATACAACAACTACTAATACAAAAAATAATAATACATTAATAATACAAATAATTATTATTATTAATTATAAGCCATACTGATAATAATCACAATAAACCTAAATGCAATAAACCGATTTTGTTTGCAATCAACACATTTTTTTGATTTTTTGTGACTCCACAGCAGATTATTACCTGAAGGTACAGTATATGGCATTACATAAAGTATAGACTCTTAGGGGACCATAAGTGTGGTGTTTGGGACACGGCCTACATCTCTGAGTGTGCGAGATACCAGACTAACTGCATGCTGGGAGTTTCCACTCACCCAAGATATCCTCGGCTCCCTCCACGAGGACACATCCCATATACGGCAGCAGCAAGTACCTGCGCCGGTACCGGTCCTGCCCGAGAGACACCGCTCGCATGGAATGCGACGACTGTAGCAGCTTCTTGCGGAAAAACACTTGCCGCTGAACACAGAAGAAAAGATTTTGATCAAAATAAAAATACATATTTATTTTGACCGACTCAATAAGAGTCGGATTTTGATAGACTCAAAAGTGTTTATGAAAACTGCCTTATGTGCAACTGAGTTGAATACAAAGATTTCAGTTTTTATTTGAGTGTAATTATTATATCTAAAAATCAAAAGCAGTTGAGTATAATGGGTTGGGCTCTGTTGTTAATTTTAACCTTTAATAATACAGCAATGTACCAACTGGGAGGTTTCCCTGTATAGTTTACAGGATTAGTTGGGAGAAACTAATTCTTCATTTTGTCCTGAAGAAAATCAAACTATCGGCTCAGCACTGATATCGGCAGATATCATTCTGAATTATAGACTAACGGTACCGGCTGATAACTTAGTATCGGTGCATATAGTGAAAAATTTAAATTGATGACCAACATTTGAAACTTCTGGAATCACTAGGTCTAAAACTGTATATACTCATTTTAACCAAGCCTTTTTGGAGTAACTGTCAATTCTATTAATATTAATAGATTATTATGTGAATATACCAACTTCCTTCAATTGGTCTAACTTGTCAATAATATACATGCTCTAAGTTTAATTTTAAAACAATTACAGGAGAATTGTATACAATAAAAAGTGTGTACATTGATGATGTGCAGAATACAATGATTTTTAAAAACTCAAAAATGTAATTTTCAGAAGCTGAGATTATATATTTTACCTTGGTCAGTTTATCGATCTGACGCTCCAGCTCTGCAACACTGCAGGTATTAGGGCTCTCAATCTGTGAGGAAAAAAATGTAAATTTTACAAAAGAGTTAAACCATGGAATCGCTTTTACCTAAAATGGTTTTTTAGTTCTTGAAGTAACCACTGATGTTCAATATTTCACATTTCTCTGGTGCTGGTCATGGTAAACAAATCAAATATGCAACGAGGAAACCCTCAGCAAAACATCATGGATGAACATGAATAAAAGCACAGCTCAGAAAGTGGCTCATTTCTGCTACTCTTAACTAACACCAGTCACTAAGGAAATGTTTAGTAGATGCATTTCCTGATTAATTACAACCTTTCACATCTTCAGAGTAGCTGTTGTCAGTAGGGGTGTGCCGGTTTCAGAATTGGTGATGGCGGTTATGACGTGAGTCAAATGTGACGGTTCGTAACATAACCGTCGTCGTCGGGGGTGGGGGTGGGGGGGGGGGGGTTTGCGACGTTCGTCTGTTATAGGACAACTTAGTTTGAATAAAATTAATATTTGTGTAGTGTTCAATGTTGTTATCAATAGAGATACGCGGATGGGGGTATTAGTTCATCCGCAACTGCATCACTTAACTCATCATCCGCACCAACGTTTTTTGACCAGATTTCAAAGCCGCACCCGCCTGCCATCCGCTGATTGTTTTGCGGTCTATGCAATGCTCTGCTGATGCAAGCCGCAAGAAAGCCTTTGTCTGTTCTAGAAAGGATGCAGCAAAGATATTTAATGCTAATGTATGAGGCATAGGCCTACGCTGAGTTTCATTCATTTACGATGAGATGCGCTCAAGTTCAACTTCACAATGCAATGCAAGTGAACGCGGCGCATCGGAGCCTCAATGTGACGGTTATATTGTCTCCTATATTTGCTTTAATTAAATTAAATACATGCAATTGGTTGATGAAACATTTATTAAAATTAAGATACAATTTGTACAAAACGAAATTCGCTGTAAAGAAACGCTTTCTACAAAGCAAAACTTAATGAAGTGGTAAAAATCATGCCTGACGATTTACAAAACAAAACTTCATTAAGTGGTAAAAACCATGTCTCCCGATTGCAAATGTTCATTGCTAATGTTTATTATTGCAAATGTTTTTCATTTGTTTAATAAATCTCATAATGATGGCACATCACTATATTATAGCTTTTATTTCTATCTCAAATGATTGGCGGTCACTTGGCAAATAATCAAATACAGTTGGAAACGACGTAGACCATTAATAAAATAGACTGTTAACAATTGTTTTTAATTATTATTTAAACATTCTCTATGATAAAAATTTTTTGTAAAAAATATTTTAATAACGCGGTTTTGGCGGTTATAGAGATCTAATGACGGTGTTCAACTATAACCGTCAGTCTCACGGTTATATGCTAACCGTCACACCCCTAGTTGTCAGTACACCGTCTCTTATATAAATCAACCAAATTTAGCTAACCAGCCACGGTATACATATATTGACTGACATCTGACATGTAGTGTACTAAATAAACGCTTTAAACCATTATTAAATCACAGACAATACTGCGATTGTTCTCCAAAAGCACAGCTCTGGTTTCTGTACCTCAGTGTTTTTGGGTTCCTCTTTGGCTTTGCGGCGACTCCCTCTCTCCAACACACAGTTCTCGTCGATGCTCTCGTCCTCGGCCACACCAACACGAGAACTGCGCCGACGCTCCTCAAAGCACAGCTCCTCCTCTGGGCGGCCCGTCTTCCGCATCAGCGCAGCCTTCAGTCTGCTCAGACACACACACACACACATATTTAGGAAAGATGAAGCCAACCACAGAAGAGTCTTGTGGCTAGTTTCCACCGAGCGATACAGTACGATCCAGGACAGAAAACCCTTGTATGCCAGAAAGCAGAGATAGACATCACTTTATAGGCGTGGTGTATGCCGGAAAGTAGCAATCAACGTCATTCTCACGCGGAAAAGAAAGTGACACAGTAAACAACAATGGGGGACCTACAGCAGATCTTGTTCTACCATGGTACATTGTTGCACGCCGGCATTGGGTTGCAACGGTATCGTTTCAACTGTATAAAAAAAAAAAAAAAGGCACCTCATGTTGTAATTCCCCTTGTAGTACGCGCAAGTGACGATTCTCTGTCAGCCAATCAACGTTCTGCAGCGAGTCTAGCTCCACCCTTTAGGTACCGGACTGCTGTGTTAGGTACCCCAACGGAAGGGTCCCAAAAAAGTGGTACAGTACGGTTTGATATTTTGGTGCCATTCACAACTTCTGACAATCGAAACGGAAATAATTGCGTATTGTACTGTACCACTCGGTAGAAAAGAGCCATTAGACTGCTTTTACACTTGGTCCAACAAGTACTAACACCAGTTGTTTATTTGTGTAGCTACATAGCAATTCAGAAAGAGAAGAAACTAGCATTGCCATCTTCAGCATCAGGAATTTTGGGAAGGCCGTTAGCAAAGGGCACATGCAATGGTCACTTTGATTAAGCCATTTTTAGGCGTGTTCACACTTGTAGTTCAGTTCTCTTGGTCCGGACCAAAAAAGAAAATGATACATTAAGTCCTGGTTCGCTTAGCTTTCACAATGTCATTTTTAAGACCGAAGAACCAGATTTCAGAAAACCGCTTTTACAGTGACCAAATTTGCACAAAAAGCTTTGATGATAAGATGCAAGGATCTTACTTGCGTAGTTTGCCTTCTATAATCCACTTGTTTTTCCTGTAGGTTGCCATATTCTCTAGCGTGTTATCAATCTCCCTGCAGAACAGAACAGTTGGAAAATGAAAATGTTTAAATATATAGATCAAGAAAACACTTCCAAATTATGATGATGATATGATTTGAATTCCTGTTGACCTGGTGACTATGTTGCTGCCATTGAGTTCCTCCACCAGGAAGGCCAGTATGGAGGCTTTGACATCGGTTTTGAGGGTCTGGAAGCTCTTCGTACGGAGACTGTTACACACCTCCAACTCAAAGCCATGGGCTTCCAGAAAGATCCGCAGCACTTCAGACACAGTGTTGTGGCTCAGCTCCAGATCCACCAGCTTCTCTCCCAGGATCTTCACAGACTGAGACACGAAAGAGAAACAAACCAACCTTCATTAAATCACTGATCACTCAAACGCCTTAAATGTAGAGCCAAACCCACATGACATATGTGATTATATATACACGACCAGTCAAATGTTTTGGATCGGTAAGATTTTTAATGTTTATAAAAAAAAAGTCTCTTCCGCTCACCAAGCCTGCATTTATTTGATAAAAAAAAAACTGTAATATTGTGAAATTTTCTATGTAAATACATATTAAAATGTAATTTATTCCTGTGATCAAAGCTGAATGTTCAGCATCATTACTCCAGTTTTCAGTGTCACATGATCCTTCAGAAATCATTCTAATATGATGATTTGATGCTCAACAGTTATTTAAATAGAAAGTTAAAAAGAACAGCATTTATCTGAAATCGAAAGCTTTTGTAACATTAAACAAATCCGCATAATAAAATGATTTCTGAATGATCATGTGACACTGAAAACTGGAGTAATGATGCTGAATTTGACCACAGGAATAAATTACATTTTACAATATTTATTGTTAACAGTTATTTTAAATTGTCATAATATTTAACAATATTACTGTTTTTTGGTTTTTTTTAATCAAATAAATGCAGGCTTGGTGAGCAGAACAGACTTCTTTTAAAAACACAAAAATACAGAATATAAATGTTGTGGATGTGGTTTTGTGTTGCTTTTAAGCCTGTTTTCCATTAACTAAAATAACGAGACATTTAAAGTTACCCAATTTACGCTTCTGATGAAAAGGATGCGTTATCAAAACATTTACAACTATGACAATTTGAAAGATAAATTTAATATACTGACATCACACTCAAAAGAAGACAAACCTGGTAATACGAGGGCAGTCCAGGATCGTGCAGAGCGGCGTCCACCAGTTTAATGAGCAGATCCAGCAGCTCGCCCTGGCTCTTTCCAATGCCGAGGAGCCCTTCCTGCAGGGTGCTCAGGCTGGGAACATCCTTAGGCACCTGGAGGCCCAGAACCTTTCCGTAACCATGCAGGAACTCGACCACCCTTAAACAATTGGAGAAGGCCACACCGGAAAGCACCAGTCCTGGTATCCGTGACAGCGCTGGGAGGAGCTACAGATGAAGACACTCACACTTTAATTATCCAACATTCAGAGATGTACTCAACAATAAAGTGGGCTACTAGGGCTGTTAAAATGGCTGAAAATCTAAATTCGATTTTCTTTCTTAAATATTGGCAAAATTCGAAATATATTTGAATTCTAAAGGCAATTAGAGGAAAAAAGTACTGTATTGTCTCCTATGCCTACAAGAGGGCGCAAGCGAGCGCAATAAGCAAATATAACCCAAATAAAGCATTGCATCTTTTATTGAAATGAAATGACATTCACTTTTTAACTTTTGAAACAATTGTTCTTTAATATAATTTCCTTAATGTGCATGCAAGGAAAATAAGGTTACGATAGTGCATAAAACTCTGTAAGTGGATCAGTAACCTGAGAAAACACACTTCAACAGACAGACTAATGTACTACATGAACACAAAATAAACTCACTACACATCTACATATTGTTCGTCAAAACCACCAGACGCTCAACTTGATCTGTAGCGAGTGCTTAGCGCTTTTGGTTGACAATGTTTTCAGCCGATGAAAACCCGCTCAGCTCTGACTGATGTGCCAGGTATGGTCAAGTATGTCGTTGCATGATTTTTGCCACCAACTGAGAGTGTTTTCATCAGCAGGAAGACTTTTTCTGACATTTTTTAAACTAACAACACAGCCGCACTGTATACTGTATATCCACTGTATACTGGATAAGCTAACAAAAACAAACCGGGTCAGTTACGTCGTCATCATCATGTCTAGCGTGACACACCAAAAATTAAAATGTGCGGTTTTTGCATTCGAATGTGCAGATTTTGTTTTTAATACAACAAAGTTTCCAGGTATGAGATTAACAAGTGTAATGACATAAACCCATGCATGTGTGAATCCCTCAGCATGTCCAGCTCACCGTATGATCAGGGAGACACATGTCCTCTGCAGGCTTCTTCATCTCCTCTAAGATCATCTGCTGCCTCTTCCTCTCCTCCATTCGTCTCTGAGCCTGTGCCCTCCTCTCCGCCTGCCTCTTCGCCGCCAGAGCCGCCTGCGCTTCTGCTTCGGCTTGGGCCTGGGCCTTGGCGAGAGCCTTGGCTTTGACGCGAGCCCTGGCCACTCTCTTGATGGGGCTGGCCTTCTCCGGATCCAACGGCTCTGGCTCTGCCGCTGGTACCGCCACCTTCCTCCTGCGCCCGGGCTTCTTGGGCCCCTCTGAGGCTGACAGAGGGCTTTCCAGTGACGGAGACTGGCCTTCATCATCCTGTTCTTGCTCTTTGGCTTTCTCCAACTGCTCAAACACATCAGAAAACACAATCAGAGCTCTGAACACCAGGGTTTCAAGCTACTAAAATTATTTTGTGGTCAAATATTTGACTAGAGTTCGTTTCACTTACTTTTGCTTTCCGTTTCTCCTGTCGGATCTTTTTATTCTTTGCATCCTCCTTTCTTTTCATTCTTGCCTGCATGAGACAAATCAGATGCTCAGTTTCAACAGATGAAAAAAGTTATATTCTGCAAAGTGAACTTGTTACAATAAATAATAGGGCTGGGACAATATATCGATGCACTGTGAATCGAGAAATGATTCTGGATCAATTCCATTTTTTTCCAAATGCATCGCGATTCTCTCTCTCAGAATTGATTCTGAGTTTAGTTTTTAACAGCAGATGGCACTGCATGCTCTAGAAACTTACACACACCACTTGAATCTTCTATAAAATAATTATTCATAAAGTTTGAAGCGATTTACAAGGGTGTTTGCAGTGGGTTGTTTGCATTAATCTTGCGTCATAAAAGCATTCTGAGGGGCAAGTACATTCTCAGAATCAGCCGAACGCACTATCGCACTAAAGTGTGCGGTTAAAAACTAGCCTAGAAACCAGAATAGATTTGCGATGCATTCGGAAACAATTGGAATCGATCCACGAATCGATATTTTGTCCCAGCCCTAGTAATGTGAATTCAGCTCACCTTTCTCTTCATTTTCTTCTTGATCTTGACCAGTTTTACTTTTTCATCCTCAGTGAGATCCACTGTAAAACAATCATCATAAACTGCTCATTATAGTTGACAAAAAAGCTGCAACTACAAAACAACTCAAATAAAAGATAAAAGGTTGAGTGCTTCTGTTACAAGTTTGTTATATTAATCAGACAATCCACCTAAAGCAACCTGAGGTTAGGTGTCTTGCTGCAGAGCACAGCGTTGATCATTTGTGCAAGGTATGACATGTACCTCCATTCATTCCTACATGCTTACAGGTTTTCCAGTTGAGAATATTGAGACTTACCCTTTTCCTCCAGTCTCTTCATCAGCCTGGCATCCACTTTGCTGAGCAGATCCTCCATCTTGGCCTTGGGAGGTCGGCCTGGTCGTCTACCTTGGGCTCCTTTGGCTCGGCGTCCACGAGGACGAGGCTCTTTGTCTGGATTTGGAGGACGACCACGTCTCCCTGTTATAGCCATGATCATGGAGGGCACTTCCTCATTGGCAAGGGGGAACCATTTCATACCCTGTAAAAGATTAAAGAGAAACGGCATGTCATGCAACAGTGTAACGGTCTCGGATTGCATGTAGCTCTCGAGTCTGTAGACATCTTAATACACACCTCAGGTGTTTCCCGCTCCTCGTAGAAATCACCCACTGGCATGCGTGGACTGAAGCTGAAGTGCTCTCTTGAAACGCCCTCGAGACCATCCTGATGCCTCTTCAGAAACTGGAGAATGCAGGAGAGACCAAAGCAACTGGATGAAGACAAGCCTTTTTACCACTCATCGAAGCTACAGTGGTATTGCAGAAAGGGCTGCACGGTTATTTGAAACAAAACCGTAATCGCAATATGGCTTAGTGTGATTATCAAATCGCATAGGCTGCAATTTACTTCAACAAGTATATACACTGTGTGTTTCAGAGTGAAGTGGCAATGTGTTCATTTACACGTGAGCAGCTCATGATCTGGTGTTTTCAGTATCTCAGACAAAGTGAAATATTATTATAATATATTTTATAGCCATTTTGTCACACAATCACAAAACTTTGTGCAGCCCTTCAAACAACACAGCAAACCTGAACTTTTTTAATGTGCATTTAAACTGCAAATCTAAATTTTTATCAGAAAATTACATTTTCCCAAAATCGTGAACCTAATTGTGGGTAATCGCTAGTATAACAGAACTCACCTTGATGACCTCAGGGAACTGCTTCATCCTCCGGCCACAGGGGCTGTAATACCACGTCTCCCCTTTGAGCCGGTCCTCAAGCCTCCTGACTCGAATCTCTCGCTTCCAGCTAGCAAATGTGAAACACAGCACATGAAACAGGATTGCCATACCCAGACCAATGCTGTTTGAAATTGCTGGATAAGCATTTTTAAAATTATTTGGAGAGGATTGCTGGAGCTGATTTCTATTTGTATGTTAGCTACCATATATCCTTGGTTTTTAAACAGATGTTACCAGCAAGATATAAAACAAAATTGTAATCCGTTATCAGGGCTTGACAGTGCAAGAATTTCACTAGCATCTTCAACTAAAAACAGATGTTTGCAAAGTGTAAAATGTTTTTTAGGAGCACATGTGAGAATAAAAAAGTAGATCTTAATATTGCAGGTCTTAAATAACTTTGGGGACGGAAAACAGGAGTCTCATTACAGCTTAATGTGATTATTAAACTTTAAATAACTGTGAGCACTACACGCTCCAAAGTAAAAACGTGGCACTGTTGTGTATTCTAGTCTTCAGTTCACAATCAATGAAAATCTCATAATAACGCCCGGCGATTGCTTATGATCTAATGCTGAATTATGACAATGTTTACTTTATAGTGTTAATATTGTAATATGTTGTAGATGATTGCAAGAGCTCAAACTTTATTTCCCTCAGCTGTTTGGATGAGCAGATACAAGTGGAAAAGACACTTCAAAATTAGATTTCAAGTGCATTATATTAAAAAAAGAAAAATGTCTGGATATTATTGGTATTTTGGTTACACACATTGTATCTGGCATTTAATGAATTCAGTACGAAGCAGAAATTTAAGCTAGCTAAAAACCTAGCGTATATTTTTTTATTCAAATAAATTAAATAATTTTCCTGTTTCCTCATATCCATTTAAGAAAAACGAATTATTTTATCATTTTTGATTGCACCCCTTAAGTTCCTTATGCACTCCAAAAATGTTTTTAATTAGGAGCACATGGGCTCCTTGGGAAATAACAAGTGCCAAGCCCTGGTTGACGCTACTTTGGACATAGGACTGCTCACCCATGCTGCAAAGGAAACTGGACTTGCTCTTCAGTTGCAACCCTACGTCTTGGAGTGTCGCCTGTGACACACAAACAACAATTAAATACATTTTAACCTTAAGCGCTAGAAGTATGAGTACAAAATAGATTGACCACCACTTAAAAAGAACAAATTTCAACCCCTAATATGTAGATACCTGCTGTGGAGCTGTTATCATCATCTTCAGCTTTTCCTTCTGCCAGCTCAGCTTTGGCTGGTTTGGAAGGCTTTGCCTCATTCACGCCTTCTTTCATCTTGCGCTTCCAGATCCTCTTGGGCTGGACTAACGGGCTCCCATTATTGGTCAGGCTTGAGTCAAGGACAAAGGTCAGTGGATTATTTGGAAGGTAAAGCGGAGCATTTGAGGTATCAGTTGGGATGCTCTCCGGTTCCTTTGACTCTTTAGAGATTTTCCTCTTCTTCACTGCAGTCGATGTATTCTCCTCTGTTTTCTTTCTCCTTCTAGCCTTTGGGCCATCAGGTGTTAACTTCTGCTTCTTGATCTTGGCATCAGGAGAGCCAACTGAAAATAATTGAGTAAGACAGTATTTAGCATCTAACACAATTTTATCCATCTGACTCATTAAAGGGATTGTTCAAATTATGTCATGAACATTAAGTCATCATTTAGCATAGAGCTTTTTTAAAAAGATGCGAAAGTAGTAGCGCCGCAATTCATTCAGACTCTCCCAGAGAAAGCAAACAAGTTGTGAAAAATCAAGATTAATGAAAACCTGACATGAAATACAATCCATGTACTTTCTTCTCTGAGGTTAATATATTCGTTGTGTTTGTCGCAACAAAAAACGATTGCGTTCACATGTCAACCGTCATTCTGACAGTCATCTGACAAACGGAGCCCAGGTCCGGAGATATTCAGCTCAGTGAAGAAAGTACACGGATACTTTTTTGTTGTATTTTCTCACATTTTTGTTATCTGTGATTTCTCACAACTTGTGTGCTTTTTCTTGGCGAATCGGAATTAACTGCGGCGCTAATAATGAAGTGTCACGAATGTGCACAGAAGATCAACGGCCAGGATTTTCATTAAATACATGAAATTTTCGCTTGTTTTTCACCAAACCCTATCATATACACCCAGAATACTTGGAATACATGATACACGTTGCATGGGATCCTTCTGTGATACATTTGTGTCTTTTTTAAAGCTTAATGCTGGTCGCTATTCACTACCATTATATGGACGAGTGCAAGCACAACATTTTTTAAAAATTCTCCTTTTGTGGTCTGAGAAAGAAAGAACGGCATACTGCATTAGAACAACACCAGTGTGAGTAAATGAGGACTTAATTTATATATTAGGGTGAACAGTCCCTTGAAAAAAATTACTCATTTAAAAAAGAATTGTAAACGATTAACTATGCCAGCATGATAGTAAAGATGAACAATTACTTTCTGCAATAGCAACTGGCATCTTTGGGGTTCTAGGCTTCCGTGGCTTTTTTGTTGGCATGGCGATAAGTGCTTCAGATATATGTGTGGACGTCCCTTCAACAGAACCGCTTACAACCACTTGCAAAGCTTTAGAGGTCAAAGAGAGCGCAGATCTTCGGTCACCTCCAGATAAGTCTGAAGTTTCAGGTCCAAGAATCTGATCACCTATGGGGAATAAAATGTGTAGCTTTTAATCCCTGGAAATCAAATAGGTCATTTTTAAACTTAAAACCCTAGCAAAAGATCACAATATGTCCACCAAGCATTCAAATCACTATTTGCATGCTTACAACCTTCTTGCCTCAGAATCATTAAGAGTTCAAGCACACTTGAATGAGTATTACTATTCATTTTAATGAAAATTAATAGGGATGTATGATATATCAGGTCAATATTGGGACCATATTAGTGAATTTATCTAATCGGGCAATAATGGATTTGTAATTGTGTACATGCTCATTTTTTCTATTTTTACATTTATATTACCTTTACTGTCATCTAACACTCTTAAAGTTAATAACATGGAGTTAACACACCATTATAATGTAAAGTATGAAAAAATTATATTCGTCTTAGATTTGCAGTGATGCCTAAATACACTTTACAGCAATTTAAAAGGTTGGTCTTAGTTTTGAAGTGTTATTTTATCTAGACAAAATAGTTTTGAATTTTAATCTGTCAATTATCGGTCACAATATGAAAATAGTTTTCGGCTAAAGTTTGGTGCATCCCTTCTAAAAAAGGAAATGTATGTTATGGTTCAAAAATGCATTATTAGTGCATTGGGAATCTCACCTTTGATAGAGTGTGTAGAGGCATTAATAGACGGAGAAAGCAGGGAGGAGCAGTTTTGCGACGTGTTGTTTAAAGCGTCGTCCAGAAGAGACGTGTTCTCTTTGAGGGAAGTCTCCTCGGTGGAACTTGTAGAGGTCATGGAGCTGTTTAAGTTTTCTTCTTCACAAGAAGTCTCCAGCAAGTCCCTGGAGTCATCAAACATGGATCCTTCAGTAAACTTTGATTGGTCTCCCGTCTGGGAAAGACTGTAAGAATTATCAAAAGTGTCCATCATAGAACTCCCATCCTCTGCTCTTGAGCTTTCAAGGTAGGTTGACTCAGCCAAGGACGGATAGTCTAGTGACGTGTCAGTGCCAAAAGTGTCATTTAAAGTGTCACTTTCTCCTTTCCTTGGGGTCGCCTGATCTTTGATACTATAAGAGTCTTTTCTGCCAACTGCCATAGTGTCTCTCTCAGGTTCCTTTGGAACAATAAAAGCCGGTTCAAGGTTTCTACCATGAGTTTGGACCCTATGCATCTCAGATTGAGCCTCACTGTTGGACTCCTTTTTGGATGTGCCGATTATGACTCCAATTTTACTCTGGGAAACACAGGCCTCGTGTTTACCAGGCGTCTTCTGAGTAGAGTGCGATTCCCCAAAGTTGGACCGTACTACACCATGAGAACCCACCTGCCCTAGACTGTGAGAAGAAACGTCCACATTTGCCACAATGTCTGAAGGTTGAGCCGCAGAGCCAACGAGGGAATGAGACACGTTTGGAGCAGGAGAAAGACTGAGAGGTGCCGAGGATGCCTGAGAAGAAAAGCTAACAGCGGGAGATGGTGCAGATGAAGCCAGAGCGGCGACTTGAGGAGAACCAGAGAAAACAGATGGAAGTGCAGAGACTGCTGGGAGAGAGATGTTATCGGTGGCAGATGTTGGAGTCGAGGAAGCAGCAGGATGTTTAGGACTCTGGCCTGTAAGAGGTGATGCCTCTTGGGGTCCTTTCAGTGGTGCCAATGCAGGAGGAGCGGAGACAACAGATGGAGACGCAGCTAAAGATAGAGGTGTTGGAGAGACCTGTGGACTTTTTGACCCCTGGGCCTCTGCCAGAGGAACTGTTTGAGGAGGCACAGGCACCGTTGGAGGATGCGTCAAGATCTTAGAAGAAAACACCATAGATTGGCTATGCGACACAGCAGGTGGAGCTCTGGAGCTCTTAGGAGAAGATATCGAAGGAGTTGTACTAAGTCCTAAAGGTGTCCCATCAGCTGATGAAGGTGCAGAGAACTCAGGTCTTTGGCCTTGGACCGTCAGAGGTGGTGATGCGAGAGGGGAGGGTGGAGACACGGACACATTTGTACCGACACCCAAAGCTGTAGATAAAGCAAATCCTGAAGATGAATGTGAATTCTGCCCAGAAACAGGTCCAGAGACCGACTGATGAGGCAGGGTCAATGTTTTCCGAGGCGGACTAGCCAGTGGTGGAGGTGGTCCAGAGATGGGGGAAGAACTAAGCTCCTTTGCGGCAGCTCCCATCTCCTGGCGTTGTTTTGCAGGTTTCTCCAGGTCCACGGCTGGATGCTGCACACCCTGGTTATAGTCGGTAGAGGAAACAGGGCCAGGGGACTTTACAGGAAAACCATCAGTCAGCCGTTGGGGTACAGAGCTTCTCTCGACTCCATTGAAGCCTTTATCGGTTTCTTTAAAGGACTCATTCATATGAACTACAGACCACAAAAAAAAAAAAAAAAAAACCACACACACAAAACAGCTATTAGCAAGACATGTAAGAACACAAAATTGTTGAGACACGTAGCAACAATTCACAATCATTAGTGTATGATTGGAAATGCAACTAAAATTGGATTTTTAGGTCAGAGACATGGCCTGGAAAGTGGTGCACTATGCTGCTAATGCACAGCATCTGCACAGATTTCACTCCTTTACTCTTACTATTCTCCCATGTAATAAACTATCAGGCATTCGCTACACAGTGAATGAGTAAGCAGTTTCCAAATCAGCATATGCATCAATGTGGAAACTACAGTAATACCTAACGGTTGTTGTCTCATGCTCCTTAAGTTCAGCAGAAGAGCAATTTAAATATACTGAATACATGGCCAAAGCAAGTATACAAGTAAAATAAAAAAAAAGACAGATCATGCATCTTGATCTTCAATGGAAAGAGCAGTACTGTTGATTGTTTTATTGTATCTAGGTTGCATGTGTTCACACAGTTTTTCCATTTTCTGATGAGTGAGGCAGAATGTAGAACTGGGGCAAGACTTTACATGTTAACACACTATTAGTAAGTTTGAATCACTTCCTAATCTAAGAAGTCCATTAGCTTTGGTGAAAACAAGTCTAATTTGACCAATGTCATTTCAGTCAGAGGATAGAATTAGAATACCGATGTTGGTGATATTAAAAGCCATTCAGGAAGTGCACTGCACCACCAAAGTACAGGAAATCAGAACGAGCATGCATGATAAAAACATGCTGCAATTTTTATAATCACTTTACTTCACAAAATATATTGTTTCCCTACAGCAGGGTTCCTCAAATCTGGCCCTGCAGAGTTTAGCTCCAACCCTGATCAAGCTAATCAAAGTCTTCAGGATCACTAGAAAATCACAAGTAGGAGAGTTCGAGCTAAACTCTACAGGACAGACGCCCTCCAGGACAAGATTGGAAGAACCCTGCCTTACAGCTATCTGCAAACAAGAGAAACAATCTTGTTTTGGAAACAACGTCTTTTTTAAAAGACCTCATAAAACATGCTAACTAAACAGTTAGTCAAAAAATTAAAACACAGTCAATGATATTAAATTAATTTTTAATTAAGAGTTTTTTTGCTATGCAAATAAGGCTTCATTAAGAAAAAAACGTGATAGTTGATAGGAGTGCCACCAGTTGCAACCCGTGTTTTTATCGTTAATGGGGAAAAAATTGCAAATCGAAATTAAAAATACAAAAATTCGAAACTATAATAATAACCCTTTTTCCAACACACTAAAGACGGTGTGGCACTATCTCACCTTGCATCTCTTTGCTCTTAGGCGAACCACTGTCAGACATTGCAGAAGGGGACCTCATTGTGACCTGCAAGTGGTGGGGACTGCTTCTGCCTCCTCCACTACCCACGTGATGGTGCTGAGGGCTTCCTCGTGGAGGCGTAAAACTCTGCGTGGTGGGCGGTATCATCTGAGTCTGGGATTGAGACTGAGTCTGGGCCTGCGGTTGGGACTGGTGTGAAGGATGCTGGTAAAATGGCATTCCATTAGGCATCATGCCGTAATGTTGCTGCTGCTGCTGCTGCTGTTGTTGTTGCGGCTGCTGGTGTTGAGGTGAGTGGTGGTGTGAATGATGTTGGAGATGATGTGTCGTTGCAGACTGGTGCTGCACGGCTGGAGGCTGCTGGTGATGCTGGGATGGAGGGATGCCAGGATGCCCCTGGTTGGGAAAAGTCCCATATATGCTGTGAGAGTTAAATCCCATGGACATCGAAGATCCCCCCTGCTGCTGCCCAGGATTACCCCTTGCCCAATACTGCGGCCCCGCACCAGGGGGCTGCCGGGACGATCCTATACTGCCGTTGACTTGGTACGGTCCATGCCCCTGGAAGTGGTGCTGAGGCTGCTGTGGTTGTATCCCGCCCTGGGAGCCTGGTTTCTGGTGCAGCCCGTGAGGAGGGACAGGCCCCAATGCTGGGTTGTACTGAGACTGGCCCCACAGGTAGTCATATCCAATGCTGCCTGGGAGTAGATGGCTGCTCATCTGAGGATAAGAGGAAGAGGGAGGGTGGGCGCTGGGCTGGGTGCTCCCACCTGCAGTAGTGATGCCATTCACATTCATTTCGCCATTCAGATCTGTGTGATGAACAGCATCATTAATAAAGGCATCACATTATATCATTTAATAGCCTATTTACGGAAGATCCTGGTTTAAAACTTTGGAATAAAAACAGCTTTTTTAATGTTTCTGAACGAAGTCTCTTATGCTCACTAGGGCTGTCACTTTTGTGAAAAAATCCTGTTCGATTTTTGAGACATAAGTGTTCATTGAATCGATTGTAAAATCGATTTTCCACGTCTAAAGACGTTTCCATTTTAAACGCCAAATATGGGGAAGTCCACGGACAACTTACAGGCATTAGGACGAACGTAAAGAGGGTGCTTGAAACGCGCACAAGTCAGCAAATTTTTGTGCACAATGACAAACAGGAGTGCAACATTCTCGAAAAACAGCAGAGTGGACTGCCATAACATCAATGAAAAACATTACTGCAGTCTTCAACATGGCTGTGTTTACGATTAGAAATGTCAAACAAATTTCGCCTACATAGGCAATTATAGACCGTAGCCCGAATCTGTATCTGTATGCATGAGACTGTCTGCATACCAGCAGAATTCAGTTTAGTTGTAAAAAGAGACGCATTATGCAGAAGTATAATTTGCTGTTATGTGTGTTTGTCAGAGCCTGCAGTTGCTGTGTGACGCGCGTTCGCTGCGGGCGTATCGTGACGAGCTGGACGCGCTCCGAAAAAAGACCGATAAAATCGATTCCCTATTTTCGTTTTCAAAACTTGCGTTGGTTGGTCCGACCGATTGTACTGTCGATTTTCGAACATAAAGTGACAGCCCTAATGCTCACTGCATTTATTTGATCAAAAATACAATAAAACAGTAATTTTGTGAAAAATGATCACAATATAAAAACTGTTTTCTATTGTAATATATTTTAAAATTTAATTCCTGTGATCAAAGCTGAAGTTTCAGCATCATTACTCTAGTCTTCAGAGTCATTTGTGACTCTGAAGATTATAATAATATGATATGATAATAATATGATGATTTAATGCTCAAACATTTATAATTAGTAGCAATGTTGAAAACAGTTGTGCTGCTTCATATTTTTGTGTTAACCATGATGATACACTACCATTCGAAAGTTTAGGGTCAGAAAAAAATAGAAATTAATACTTTTATTCAGCAATGATGCACTAAATTGACCAAAAGAGACAGTAAAGACAATTATATTATTACTAAAGACTTCTATTTCAAATAAATGCTGTTCTTTTGAGTGTTCTATTCATTAAAAAAAAAAAAAAAAAAAATCTGAAAATGTCTCCACAAAAATATTAAGCCGTAAAAACTGTGTAAAAGCAGTGTAGATGCTCACTTTTCCCTTGCTGGGGGAAGCTCATGGAGGACCCGTTAGTATAGAGAGAATCTCCTGAGGAATGCTTCAGTCCTGAGTTAACTGGCACAGAAGAGTGAGGCCCGTAGTTAAAATGGTTATTTGCTTCCATCTGTCGGAAGGAGAAAAAAAAAACATCACAGGATTGAAACATATGTGGCATATTTTTAGTATTAAAATACTTTCTCCTATGTCACGTTCATACACAGAAAACTACAAGTAAGCCATTTGTCAGGTGATTTCCCTAAAATGCGTAAACACCGTCTCTGCTTCTGAATATGCCTACTTCCCAGTGCTCCTTATGTCCAAGTTCAAGATATTCATAAAACCATTGGCAAAAAAGGGTCCGGAAGACTTACTACTGATGGACACTTTACTATCCCATGAGGCCACGGGAGAGGAGTTGTGAATGGCAGTAAAGCGACGTAACTGATGTCATAAGTCAGTGCCAACATTGACGAATGTAATGTGTCCGGATTACAATCATACTATTCTCACATTTATACTACATAGAATGTTTTTTTTTATTTTTTATTTATTGTTGTTGCTAAATTCGTTCCTCACCAAATGTAGTGCATACTTAGTATGCAATTTCGCATACTATGACTCTTTCAAACAAAATTGCTTTCTTGAAGATTCAATACTGGCTTAACCAAACACTTAAGTTTAGGGCAGGACTTTCCATTTCTTCAACCAATGATAGACAGGCATCAGAAAAATATTTAAGAAACCTGCTTGAAAACAGTCATTTCAGACATTAGTCATAGTAGACAGAGCTACAGGAATGCTCAATGTGTTGAACTATTGTTTACCTTGGTGTCTCATTCAACTGTCAAACCATTTACAAAATACATATTTACCAAAAATGTCACTTTTGTCCTGTGAAAACCACACGCTCCACCTTAAATAAAACTTAAATCTATCATGGACAAATTAATTTAAATCTTCCAACTAACCAGACTCATAATTCATAATTTTACTAGTACCACAATCACCATTTTAAACAATAGGCAGATCCTCATCCTTCTGTAGTAAAAAAAAACCCTCTAATTTAAACCCAAATAAAGAGCGTTTAATGTTTACGAACCAGAGTGGAACAGTGCTAAAGTCAGTGGCTGTGTTCAAATACCTAGTGATCTACCTAGCTATATGGAATCTTTCAGAATTGTAGGCGCGTTCATAACGTTCTATTTGGATTTTCGCACACCGAACGTTCGGAACGCTTCTGCGCCGCGCAGGTAGACGACGACAGCCCGGTGTACGCGGTTCTGAGACACAGCCAGTGAGCTCTGCTCTGGCGGACATCACAAATTTTGCTCTTCACATCTCAACATAAAATGTCGCAGATAAAGCCGATGAGATGCGTTAAATAACACACATCACACACACACACACACACAGATTCTGAACACCAGCCTCAAACTCAATTACACTTTAAACACAATAATAAGTTAGTCCTGGTAATTTTGAAGAAAAAAAAAAAGCTAATTTAAATTACCAGATATATTAATTCATAAAGATCAAATCCAACGCTAATTATTGTAAGCGTGTCCATCATTAACCGCACAGCTAACAGTAAACATCTAACTCAAAACTAGGATTTCATTCAGAAATGGCTGTTAATGCGACATACGCCACTAAAAGGCAACACAGACGGCAAAAGAGTGATATTTCATTATATATTATAGTGGGAAATGTTAATAATAAGAAGGAGAAGATGTGGGAATCGGTTAGCACGGAGGCTAATGACCATGCGCTGCTTCTGGATCTCTCACATACACACACACACACAAAATATATATTTATATATCCACATTTGATTAAACTTCTCCAACACTAAAACACCACAACTCAAGGTAAACCAGCTCATATCCACTCTTACTCGATTTCCTCATTCTCTTTAATGCAATTCTAGTCTTGTATCAGCACATATTAAGCCAGAAAAAGAAGAAAAAGCAACGAGATGCGGCCAAACAACCAACACAAAAACGAAAACAAAAAAGGACTTTGCTTGAAGATGAAAGATTAATTATGTACCGAGACCACAAAGATGAAGGGAAGACAATGCTGCTCATAATTAAAATCTAGCGATATACACACACACTTATAAAACGATATTTCGATATGAAGTTTGATTAAAGTGTTCGGTTATTAATATCAGCGGTGATGATGACATGACAAAATGAGGCCTGCGTTCCGCATAACAACGATTCATCACGACCGTTTATGAGCTTTGAAACAACATTCGCCGATTAACATGTATGTTAATTCAATATTTTGGAGTATGAATGAAATTGGACCCGAATTTAATTTAACAGTGTCGATGAAAACGGTGTAAATGAAAACAGCAGGTCTTATTTACATAACCACGGGCTTGAGCGTTATTTAAATAATTAAAGACGATAAACGTACAGATAAAACGGGCTGATTATATAAATACAAGAGGGTTTGTGATCTCTAAGACATTATGAGTGGCTAATGTTTTTAAAGCTTGCCTGTACAAATTCAATATTAACAAATAATATCGTCTCAGAAGGTCATCTTTCGGTGATTAATTCACGTTATTTGCCCGATATACGGTTAGAGAAAATGAGGTAGCATCATCATCACCCACACAACACACTCTCTCAAAAGTTTCCCCCGTATAATGATAATAAAACTGCCCAACCTTGATATGTGCCGATCGCACAGGAGACAGGGGTTCTGGACCCCCGGCAAAGGACCAGTGTTGATGAAGAGGGTGTAAGCGATGTGAATAATAAACGGCTAAAACGCTAACCTTTGGGTTTCAGATTTGCAAACATGGCTGGTAATGTTTGAGCGCAGCCATGATCACAGAGAGAGAAAGAGAGCGAGCCGAAAGAGGAAGTGGATGACGGTTAGACGGGCGCGCGCCTCCGGGTCTTAGCGCCGACTAGCGCACCACCGGCCGAACAAACCAGTGTTGTTGACCCACAATGCCCTTGTGGAAAAGAAGTGTTTAGTTGTATCCTCCTGGGACCCAGACTTTTTATATTACATTATATTTAAGTGAATTTCTCTGACACCATACATGATGGCACAGTTTTACATTCAGGGCTTTTCAGAGACACAATAATGTTTTGAGGTTTCACCACAACTTCTTGGTCTTTAAACATGACTGACATTAAAGTTAGTGATCGAATTTAGCACTCTTGTGGAAATATGAAAATATTTTGTATCATTTAAATCTGACTTATTTTTAAATGTAATGTGAAATGCATCTCAGGAAATGTAATGTGATTTCTAATCAAATATGACTTTCTGTTACGAAACATGGCACTGATTTACTGATTTACATTTGTAGAGACACCATTATTAGGCTGCATAAATTAGGTCAGCCGAAACCGGGAACACTTCCTATAACACCTGATGTACTCGTTACATCATAAGAAGAATGGCATCTACGCTAACGTTAGTCTTTCTGCTTATTCCAAGGTTTACTGTAATCAGCTGGATCCGGGCCGTATCCAGATCAGATGGAGGATCTGCGCCTAGACACGTCGCATGATGTAGTCAGCCGGATCCGGGCCGTATCCAGACCAGATGGAGGACCTGCACCTGGACACGACCACAAGGCATGATGTAGTCAGCCGGATCCGGGCCGTATCCAGACCAGATGGAGGACCTGCACCTGGACACGACCACAAGGCATGATGTAGTCAGCCGGATCCGGGCCGTATCCAGACCAGATGGAGGACCTGCACCTGGACACGACCACAACGCATGATGTAGTCAGCCGGATCCGGGCCGTATCCAGACCAGATGGAGGACCTGCACCTGGACACGACCACAATTATTATTAAAAACCATTATTTTCCTGTTATCACTGTAAAGCTGCTTTGAAACAATCTGTATTGTAAAAGGCGCTATACAAATAAATGTGACTTGACAATGTGACTATGTTTATCAGGCATTTTGGGAGACACAGCAAGTGAACAGGGAAAGAAATTACATATCAATATTCCCTTAGATATTATGAATATTAGATATTATAGTAAAAATGTTGCCAGTTTTCACTCCCATTATTACACTTATTTTTTATTACATGTTTTACCCACATATTGTATAAAGTAAAATGGTATATCCATTTCCATATCCAATTCATTCCATTATATCTTTCATAATGAGAATCATATTTATACAAAGTTTGGTTAAAAAAAATCCTGGAACCTAAAATTGATTGGTGGACGGAAAAAAATCCCTTTGTTTTTACCTAAACGTGTAATTTCTTTTACACGTCTTTTTATTTTTTTTAAACAACTGAGTCATGGTGTCACTACAGCAGACATAGCATAACATATAAATAAAATTCATTTTTTCAAAAATGATTTTTTTTTTTCTAAACAATGTTTTTTTTTTCCTGGGTCTCAGGTGGAAATTGAATGTGTGTGTGTGTGTAGTGTACTTCAAATCTGAACAGTGTATTTTGTTTAAAAACTTACTTAAGTTGCAGATAATATATTAATGAAACAAAAAGGCACTTACAATTTCTTTTCTTAACTTTGTAATAATGTAGAAAGTAAACTTTGTAATAATGTAAAAATACGTTTTAAATCATTATGTTTTAATATTTCTGCTGTGTTTCAAAGAAGTACACGTATTTCGTTTTTTTTTTACATGTTATTTGATATTACATTTAAAGTAAATATATCTTAAAATGTATTAAATTACAACTCCATCATTACAACTATGTAATTACAAATATAGGCCTATTTAAAGGCATGAAATACACGTTTCAATAGAAATGACATTTATTTTATTTTACTATAAATGCTTGTCAGTATTCAGCACACTTTAACCATATTTCAAAGACAATACAAGTAATTATGAAATGACATATAAAGATTAACTTTCTTAAATGGGTCAAATAAGGACTAATTGCATTTAATATAAATGTAAACTATAATACATTTCCATAATTGCAAGGACTAATTGCATTTAATATAAATTTAAACTATAATACATTTCCATAATTGCAATTAACATGCAATTAAAATATATTGTTTATATCCAGTACATTCCTTTAATGTGTATTTTTCCATAATAATTATACTGATATGTAAGTATATAAACTTATAAGTTACTTTTACACCTTTTTACACCTACTGATCAAAATATTTAAAAGCTAACCAATTATATATATATATATATATATATATATATATATATAGTATATGCCTGGTTTCACAGACAGGCTTAAGCCTTGTCACAGTAATTACCCCTAACTAACTTCTAGTTGATCATACTAGTTCTTAAGACACAGTCTTAACATAATGGCTATGTTTATGCAACTGGCCCCTGGCCTATATCTAAGAAGATTCAGAGGGTTGCCTCTGACTGGCTAACACAAGACTCATAATGTATAGGTCTCATTAGAGCCTATGGGCTGTCTGTCTGATATCTGTTAGGTTTAGGCACATTTTATATGTGGTACACATATGTGGTACAGCATCTTTAACAGTGGTAAAGACTAAAGCCTATCTATTAGATGCATCATGTCTGATTGAGAGAAAGATCAAGGCCCGGTTGCAACCAACAAATTTAGGGGCCGTTTTCACAACACTGTTTTCAACTAAAAACGGAAAATAATTTGTGTTTTAGCCATTCATTTACACGACAACAGCGTTTTGGGGGCCTGGAAACACAAACTTTTGAAAACGGGTTACTGTTATCGTCTCTGTGTCGCCTAAACTACAAAAACGTGAACTTGTGAAAACGGTCACGTCAGGCGAATTATGTTTATTACTTGTTCAGTCTATAGGTGTAGTGTTTCTTTACAAAGTGATTTTAATCGTTTTCGCGGATCCGTGTGAACTGGATCGTTTTGACAATGTTGTCGCCTTTACGCAAAAAACGTAAAGGAAAAGCTTTTCCGTATATTTGTATATCATTGTTGTGTAAACGTGCCCTTAGTTGTAATTACAAACAAATTCTCCCCATCCATTTCAATAAAACATACCCATTTTTTAAATACCCAAACTACATGCTACTGTATAAGTGGGGTAGACGTCAAGGATAACGAGTAGAGCGCAGAGCGGAACGGAACGCGTCCGGCTTTAGGACCCAGAGCGCGCTGAACAGTCTGGAGACACTGGAGAGGAATGGATGCGCAGCCAAAATGCGGCTGTAGGAAGTGATGGTCCGCTACGGAGAGGGAGAGCCGAGGCCATGCCATTCATCCGATAAGACATACAAAATACATAAAATCACTTTTTATCCACAATATCACACTTTTACATAGGTGGCCATATTTCTATTTAATTAACATGGTAGAAAATGATGCATAGGCATGCATAATCGTGTGAAGTATCCGCATGCAGTCATAGGGCGAGCGCGTGCATCTCTATGAACCTGTTATTATAGCACCTCCTTCGTGACCTCACGGCGTAATGTTGTAAAAAAAAAAAAAAAGAAAAAGGGCGAGTTGCGAATGATTATGAAGTACGCCACTGAAAATACGGAGGTAAAAACACATTTGTACCCCCTGGAACTTCACTTGCTAATATGTTTTATCACTATTATGCATTTACTTGAATCCAAGTTGCCTGATGGGGGACTATAACCCTATAATGACTGCTAACTATTTTCAAGTCCTGTACATTCAAAGGGCATCTAAACTAGTCAATATGCTTTAGAGCACAAATATGTACGTTTACACATTTTAACTGATCGAAATATTTAACCGCTAACTAATTACATTTTTTGTTAATTCGCCCAGAAATGAAACATCTGTCATCATTTACTCATCCTCGTGTCATATTAAACCTTTCTTCTGTGGAACACAAAGATATTCCGACATTTTTCCAAAATTCTATTGCGTTCCTCGAGTTCGGAATGTGGCAAACTATCCATTTAACAGTTTAGCAGACAAAATGAAAAGGTGAGCATTGAGCAGTTTATTAGAAATACGTAGACAAAATTGAAAGCTTTTTTTCTTTTGAAAACAAGCAAATGTGCACAAAACAGTCCCAATTTTTTTGATAGTGCAAACTTATTTGGTCTTTTTGTTTTAGACTTGATCTGGAACATACAATACCTCTCTTGTTTCCCAGTAAAGACATCATACTGCAGTCATAATATTAAAGACATTAACAGTCCAATACCAAATACAGTGCCAATATAGACTTCGGGAAACTGGATCATTTCAGAGGGAGTCAGCAGAAAATATCAAGCACCAACAAATCTGGTACCACGTCAAGAGACATGAGGGCTAATGTTAGGAGATGACTGAAGTATGGGGAGTATGTCTAATAACCGCTACTTACAGTTCTTACGCTTTAATCACAAGGTCGTCCACAGATTTTACAAGACACAAACTACCTTCACCTCTGCAAAGTTTGTCACTTTTCATTTTAATTTCAATGCCTCACAATAAAAAAGAAACTTTCCATTACATCTATTGCTTATCAGTTGAAAAAATATGAATACAGTGCAGTATTTCCAAACAGTTTAAGTATACATGATGTTTTAGTACAGATTAAAAGAAAACAAAAAAAAAGCCAGGACTGCTCATAAGGAGAGGGACGACGAAGCTCTGTACAACAATATGCATATGAACTCCCAACAGGGTGAAGTCGATCTTCTGGAGTGCAGCCACGGCGTGGACAGAGGTGATGCTTATGAATCCACTGATCTCAATCAATTCAGCTTTGCTCTTTCAGATCATGTACCATTTAGATGACGGCTCTTTTCATTCGCATGTCATCCCTCTCCTCCTCCTCTGTCTGTCCACAATGTGCCAGCCGCTTATTCCAGATCTGGCATTTCTGGGGGGGAAAAAACACAAACATGTTGAAGGAAAAGAACAAAATCACGTCACAAGGTCCGGTTCGCGGAATGTACTTTGGGACGAAGTATACTTTGGGCTTTAGTATCATTTTGTTCCAACTTTTTAAGTTTCTTCTGTAAAACACGAATGAAGAAAATCCATTATGTACTTGTATAAATGGAACGGCTGCTCTTCTTGCAGTTACAATGAATGTGGACTGAAGTTCACATTTTCACAAGTGTGGAACTTGTGGTTTCTTTTTGGAACTCACCAGAACATTCTAAATGACTCAAATTCACTTTTCACATTCAATACATGAAAGTCATACAAGTTTGGAACGACAAGAAGGGACATTTCTGTTCTCACATGTCAAGCAAGTACAGTTGAGCTTCTGTTTCCTATATTTGATAAGCGTTGATCAGTGATTATATGTGAATAAATTCAATCTATTCACAATCATATTAATCAATGTTTCATTATTTAAGACTTGGCTTAAACAACTCGATTCATTTGGATTATGTTTACTGTCTTTATGTACATTTTAAAGCTTGAAAGTGTAGATTAGATTTAATGAATTGAAATGGGTAGATAAAGATTAAGAGTATATATATCAAAAACAGTCAAATGAAAAAAGTAAATGACGTAAATCATGACTTTCGGGTGAACTACCCCTTTTAAAAAAGTACTGAACTGAAAGTACAAGCTAGAAAAAGAGGAAAACTTACTTTCATCATCACTATCAGCTGATTCCTGTAAAGAAAACAATCAACTGTTAAAAGTGTGTTGAGAACTCTGTGTTCTGTTCATCCCGTTGTGCTCCGCCCCCTCAAGAACCGCATCTGACTGGATGTGACCCGCCCTAAATGAGCCTAATTATTCAAGGCTTCCTTGAGGATGACTAGTTGAATAATCATTTAGAAAACCTCAACTAGTCAATTACAAATAAGTGGGTTTGCACATCCCTAGTTTAAGCTGAAACTTAAAGAGTTCACAGAAAAAAATAAAATGATCCCATGATTTACTCACCCTCAAGCCATCCTAGGTGTGTATGACTTTCTTCTCTCAGCCGAATACAATCGGAGTTATAATAAAATATATCCTTTCTCTTCCAAGCTTTATAATGTGAGTGACTAGTAACAGATTTTGAAGCTCCAAAAAGCACATCCATCCATCATAAAAGTAATCCATACGGCTCCAGTGCCTTCTGAAGCAAAGTCATAGGTTTTTGTATCCATATTTAAAAAAAAAAAAACTATATAAACTATAATCACTGGCTTCCGGTAAAGGCTGTACTTGAGTCTAGTTCCAGCGGAAGAGTGACCTCTGACCCCATGCAGGACGTAGGAGTAGCATAAGCTCAGGTGAGAGTCAACGCCTCTCGTGGTTCAAACAAACAGAGCTGGGCAACAAACTCAAGCTCCTCCTCTCTTATATCGTAATCCTCTGACATTGGTCTTTAAAACTCCTCGTTTAGTTTTGCTCTCTCCTCTATGCTTCGCCATTCATTAATTCTCATCTAAGCTTACACTACACCTACCTTAATGTATATACAAAAAACCTACCGCTTCGCTTCTGAAGGCATTCATTAACCCATTGGATTTGTATGGATTACTTTTATTTTTGGAGCTTCAGAATCTCGGGTGCTATTCAATGCCAATTACAAAGCTGGGAAGAGCCAGGATATTATTTAATATCACCCAGATTGTGTTCGGCTGAAAGAAGAAAGTCATACACACCTAGGATGGCTTGAGGGCAAGTAAATTATGGGATTATTTTCGGGTGAACTATTGCTTTAAAGGGATACTTCACTGTAAAGTGTCATCATTTACTCACCTAACATTGGTCCAAACCTCTATGACTTTTTCTTCAGTGGAACACAAAAGATATTTTGAAGAATGTTTTTTTGTCCCTACCAGGGACGTACTGGGACTGAGTGCCCTTGGTGCACGAGCAGAAGGATTTTTTGCAGTTATTTTAATTCTAATAGTGTTTTTATGGTATAAAGAGAATCAGATTACGCTGAAGACCTTCAAGAAACTTTAGGATGACACCTGCCTCCTCAGGTTGTATAAGCAAGTCACCACTGCACTGAACACAACCAGGTCAGCAAAACCTAATCTCGAACACATAAGTCACAGTATACTGCTAACTACCAGCATGCCATGTGTACAGTCAGTCGGAGTGATGAAATAGTTAGAAATACTCACACACACCCACTCACTCAGATACTCAAAAACTACAATGCAGTCCCATAAAATAGAGATGTGTGTGTGTGTGTGTGTGTCCTCACTTTCAACTCTCCCTGGCTCAGCTTCCCCTGTGCTGGACCCTGCCTCTGCTTACTGATTGTACAGCTACATATGCATGAGAAGAACATCAGTAATAAATATGACTAAGAATAATACATTTTCTAATTCAATCTGTGCTTCAGTCAGGTTATTATCTAGTATGTGGAACTATTGGCATTTTATCCTATATGTAAATATGTAATATTGTGCTGTATTTTTATTTTTGTGTGTGTGTCCTTAATAAAGCTTTGATTGATTGATATGCCTAATATGATTGCCTACCCAGCCCTGCACACTGCCCCTCTACCTGTCTGTTTCCTGGTTCCTGCTCCTCCTCTCTTCTCTCCCTCCTCATCAATATGACTGCAGGGGTCATCATCAACCTGTCCCTCTCCATCACTGACCTTAACAGCTAATATACATACAGACATGCAGAGATTCCTTGCTTATAGAAGGATGTTGTCTGTATGTGTTGACACACTGCAAACTGCTGTTTATAATATATATCTATAAATATATATACCTATATTTAAATGCAAATATAAATAATTTCAGTGTATAATAAATGCATCCCTAATCGTGCACCTGTCCTGTCAATGCTGCTGGGTCCTTCCTCATCTGCACCTCCTGCCACAGCACCCTTTTCACTACGGAAAAGGTCTGTTAATTTGGCGCATTTAGCTGCCTCTTGTGCCAACATTTTTTCTTTTTAATTCTTATTTTTTCAGCCCCACCCATTTCTTTCTCTTCTTTCCTTCTTTCCGCCACTTTTACTGTCCGTCTCTTTTACTGTCCGTTGCATTCACACAAACCCAAACCGGACCGAAAGTAAACTCCTTTGATCGGCGCCTTTGAGCCAATCGGATGTCAGGAAAAACGAGGATCAGTCCAAGTTGGGATGGGATGCTCATATCCCCCCTTAAGATTGAAAGTATTGGTTTTGCCCAGTCTGAAACACACACACACACACACAGCGTTCCGCTGTGGCCGGTCGCGTATCATAAAAAAAATAAAAACCCTTTGACCACCGGCCGTTCGGGATTCTTCCTGGTATTCCCGATTGCCAATCCGCCCCTGGTCTCTACTATGAAAGTCAATGGGATACAACAAAACAATGGACCCATTTTATGGACAAAATATATTTTATGTCAGAAGAACGGAAGTCATAGAGGTTTGGGATGACATGAGGGTGAGTGAATACTTTACGGGAACTATTACACATTACACACAAAGTATTAAATCTTACCTCATCTGCTCCATCTAGATCAGGTAAATCATCCTCTCCTCCCATGTTGCCCATCATCTAAAACCAACAAATCATGTCAGAACAGCACATATCCCTCACACAATTCCCATAATGATAGGAAATACTGCTGGGAAGGTGAATAACTATTTTCTGAACTAAAAAGAACTAACCTCTGAAAAGCGATCATAGTTTGCCACATCTTCATCTGAATCATCCTCCCAGTCTTTCCAGTTGTTGAAGTCAACACTAAGCCAGTTGACCTGTAGACAAAATAAGACACAAATTACGTTTTATCTTAACCAAGTCAACACTAAGTATTGATGCACCCATATTAAAGGCTGATACCATAACTAATCATTTTTACACAACAGGTTATTTGATACACTAATGGTTAACTAGATTTAACAATTTACTAGATTGACAGCCAAACAACTTTGTCTACAATTTAATTTTAAGACCCGAAAATACTTTACACAAACACTGTGCTCTTGTGTTAAACCCCAGTGCTCAAGTACATCATTTAAACCAGATGTGCTATAATTCTGTATTTTTGAGGCATAATTGAGATTTGGGGCAAACAAAATACAAGTACATGACTGACATTTTTAAAGTGCCCCTATTATACTTTTCACAAAAGACTGACCAATCAGAACAGAGGAAGCTCGCAGAAAGGAGGGGTTTAGAGAGACTGAATCTTTGAACCGTTTCCGACACTATGAATTAAAGTGTTAAAAAATTAAAGTGTTTTTTGACCTTGGATGCATGTAAACCTATTGTAGGAGACCTTCAAAACAAAATCAGGAACCTTTAAAATAGCATAATAGGGGCACTTTTAAATTAGTGGTCAACCGACATTGGTTTTGTGATGGCCGATATCTTAGAAAGCAGAATATATATATATATATATACACACAAACTTATTTAATAAATAATTTGAAAATGAATTAAAATAAATCTCTTAAACAGACTTCCTTTGGATGGCAACTTCTTGATTCTCAAAGAAATTGTTGGGGAAAAATATGAATAATAAGGAAGTAATCTGGCAAGTTTGTGCACACTGGGATTATACTTACAGCACATTGAAAATGACATGAATATGACAGTGGGCAACTGAATATGACAGAGAATAGTTTGAAATCAAGGGTTTAAAGTTTGTTAATCGTGCGACTCCAGTGAAGCTGAACTTTCACTTCAAAATATCTGGCAGCTGGATTCGACCAAGTCTGCAAGGTTTGTGAAATTAAATGTTAATTAGATATTCAAAGATTTGTTTAAATAATATAAATGCGTATTTGCTGACCGTAAATGAGAAAGAATAAGTGTTTGCCTTTCTGTTACTAATAATATAAAAGCAAGGGCTATAACACTTTTTCGTATACAATTTACTTTCTCTGTTTAACAGTTCTATCCAGTAACGTATTAAGACAAAACGGTTCAACAGAGACCATAACTGATGAAGATGGAGAATAGAAGTGATGTGTGCTCAGGCGCTGGCGTTCTCAGCGACGTCAAAATAAAAGTCTGACGGTCCCTCACAAAATAAAAGCTCCAATATATTGGCCAAACAGAAAACGTATCGGACGATGCCGATATTTTAAAAATGTCAAATATCGGCCGTGGCGATATATATCGGTCGACCACTATTTTAAATAAGCATTAAAATCCACACTTAACTTTGACTTCAAATGGTCAAGATATATCTCCTAAAGCTGTTAATCAAATAAAAAAAAAAACATTTTAATTGCAAATAAAGCAACAATAATAAACTTGCCTTTGCCTTGTCTTTTGTTATCCTGGGCCAGGACTTCCCTGGCTCTGCTTTCCGTAAACAGCACAAGACCGACCGGTCTGTACGCTTATGTTTGGACTCCTGAGAATAGAAAGTAAAACATAAAACAAAACATTCTCATCCTGAAATGTACATCCAACTATAGCAAATCATCTGAAACATGATATCTCAATTCTGTGCTAAACTCACATCTTGATCGATGGATCCAAAAAGGTCAATTTCATTTGAGTGCTTCGTATTATCCGTCCCACTGAGACAACTGAAGAAGAGCACAGAAGACGACATCAGCTAAACCACAAAACATTCAGACTACAGTCTAGAATCGAAGGCAATGATAATAAGAAGCTTTTGGTGTTTTACATAGATGTTGAAATTACAACAACATACCTGAAACCAAATTTGGACTTTTCAAAATTTACTTTCACATCCTTGCTGTCCTCCACCAAAAACTCAATGAAGACAGAGTCCCGTCTGTCGTACCACTTAGCGGTTGCTGGTTGCCTGAGGAGGAAATTTAAATTATGGATTGAATGAATAGAATAATTCAGCGATAAACATTTAATATAAGGAAATAGTAATTTTAGGATAATTTAAATGAATGGATAGAATATGTCAGCCAGGCTGATCAATCAGCTGATATCTGGTCATTCTATGATTATATCAAAGACTTTATAGAAAGATGGTTCACTCCTATTACTTATGAATGGGAGAAAGTGCAACACGCAATATGGTGGAATAAGTCCCGCCTTCTAAAGAAATGAGCCAATCGCTGTTCGGAAAAGTCATCGCATCACTGCAGCAGCCGTTAGAAGCTCCGGTTCCTATAGAAGCAGTCATGTGTCCTGAGACGTGCCTTTAGGACTGCACATAAGCCTAGCCTGAAAAATGCTGTTTTTTTTCATGATTCGAGCATTTAGAGACAGTTGTCAGACTTCAATGGTGATTTCAAATATGAAATTTAATCGTAAGCTTAGCAAGCAGTTTTGGAGAATTTTATGTTTCCCCATTCAAAGAGATAGGAGCTGCACTTTCATGCCTGAGAGAAGTTTCAAAAATCAAACACGTTTTCCCATGTATTGTTGAAAACACTAGCCTTACATATTTGAAAAATAGTCAATATTGTGGAGATGCACCAGTAAGATTTTTTTTTTTTTTTGTTGCCGATACCGATATCATTTTTAAGAAAACTATTGGCTGATTCTGATACAGATATTTTGATTGGAGTAGTGAGCGATTTTTTAGTTATTTAGTCAAGAGTAGCAAGTGATTTTGTGTCTTTTGTTGTTTGCTGTCACTTTAAAACCGAATGCACAGATCCAATATACTGGTACACAATTACAATTATGTTCATTTAAGATACAACTGACAATGTTTACAAAGACACTCGCTAAGACGGGCATTTTGATATAATTTTGTGTGAATTAGAAGAAGAGAACCATATTTGTGCTCTGTCTAAAACGTGGCTTTCCGGACGCACGCTTTGGATGTGTGGGCACGCAAAACTTGAGTTGAAAGAGAATCGAACTCTCTTTTGTGTCTTCTTGCGCTTGAACGTAAGGACACACTTTCGTGAAGATGCAGCACTGGCCTGATCAGGACAGCGACAGTTCCCTCAGTTGTCCCGATCGTCGTTCACGCTGGCCCCGGGGACTCTGTATTGTCGACGAGCACTGCTGTATTTTGTACAGATTTCATTTTGTTTTAGTATTTAGTATTTAAGTATTTAATTATTTTACCCAGAGAAAAAGGTTGGATTATGCAACAGACATTATACAACTCAGTGCCTTCCCGCAGTTAACTAATAAACCATGGGTTTGCTATGTCGGTCTTTTCATGCTATATCACCGATATGCTGATGGTTTTAAATTGATCAAAAATGTAGTCACTGGTCAGTAAGGTTTTTTAAACAAAATGAATACTTTTTTTCCATCAAGGATGCATTAGATTAATTACATTAAGTTGATCAAAAACAACAGTAGAGACTTTTATAATGTTACAAAAGATTTCTATTTCAAATAAATGCTGTTCTTTTGAACTCTTCATCAAAGGATCCTGAAAAAATGTATCTGGGTTTCCACAAAAATATTTAATATAATAACTCTTTTCAAAATTAGATTACTAAGGAGGAGAAACATTTAATTAAGCATCAAATCAAATGCAAAGGCGTAGGTTGATGACGCATAAGCGGAATGATGGAACTTGTCGTCATGCTGATGGATCTAATAATGTTTATGGATGAGTGAATACATTGATGTTTTTATTATGACTGTGGTATGAAGCAGGGCGTGATTGCTAATGAGAGACAGATATCAGCGCCATATGCGAGTCCCACGGATATAAAGGAATAAGGAATATTTAATTCTACCAAAATATCCGCAAGTGCTGAATTACTACTCACACAGATCAGTTTATTAGACGAATGAAACTTGTGAGGTAAAGCAGCGCTGTTTCACTTGGTCTACACTATCACACTAAACTGCACTTGAGTGTGTTGAAAGTTATAATGTTATTCTATGTGTTAAGTTTGTTGGCTATGAGACTAGCAGTGAGCTAGATCAACATTAGAATAACATACTGATTATACTCTAACATTTCATCATTGATTTGTTTTACATAGCCTACATTTGTTCACCTGTCTAATAAAGTGCATGCAAGAGTGGCGTCCCTGTCAAGTCGTGACTCGTGAAGCTCTCGGCAACTTGAAAACGGCAAGCTGATATTGATCGTTTTAGTTCTCCTTTTGTCCCAAAGTCTGCTTGCGTGAGCGTGCCGCTAGACGTAATGCAGTTGTCCATGTCTGTCGCCATGGTTACTATGCCAGTACAAGCGGAAACCAGGGATAACGCGGATATTACGTCATTGACAGGCGACAAGTGACGGGCACTATTTAAAATTGTGAATTTCTCTTAATTTACAAATTCTTGGAAACATTTAGGATAATGAAAGTACACAATTGAAAGAAATATATAACACTGTGCAAGTGGCTTTTGGATATTTTGATACAAAATTCTTACATATTGCACCTTTAAAACATTACAGCCTCTGAACTTTTGAACGTTAGTGCATAATGAGTGACCGCCATATGTTTTACGACTGATTTCAATAACAGTGTCCAATTGCTTGAATGGAAAACTGATTTTAAATATTTTTTACTTTATGAAGCATCTACTAAATAATTATTAGACTTGTAAATATTGTAATAATATTGTTTGCATTAAATATTGGGTGTCAAAACACCATTTCCCACAAATATTAGTATCAGGTGAGGTACAGAAAACGTGATTCGTTCAACTAAATAGATCTGCATGGACATCTGTGACACAGCACTTCAATCCACCGCCTGTTACTGCTCCTTTTCTAAAGGATGGTGTATCAAATTCTTGAAACAAGTAAACACTACCAAACAAAGGTTGAGTTCAGAGTTCATTTCCATTCTCAAACTGTGCATGCCCATAGGACCACATTAATTCATTGATAACTCATGCGAAATACCATTAGGACATGACTAAGCTTTTTTTTTTAATATAATATGCTTACATCATTTAATCAATATGATAATCTGAGTCCCAACAATTTGTGGGAATACTCAGGCCATTGAAATAAAATCAAGGATTATCGTTTAAAAGCACAGCGCTGTTGAGGGACAGACTCTTGATGAGAGGTTCAGATATAATCGCTGTCTTCTTGTAGTGTGCTCACTGGATAGTGAGTGTTATGAGTGTGTTCTTTCATTCATTCACACACACGCACGCGCACACACACTCACTCCAGCGCTATGGCCCTGCAGCACGTGCAGGCGGCGCGCGCATTTAACCATAGAAGAAACCGATAAACTCCCCTCGCATCAGCTACTCTTTCAGCGAGTTCGTCGATAATAAAATACATTTTACAAAGATGTGTGTATTTATGAACGGACTTGGGTGGAAAAAGGGCGCAAAATGCTAACATTGGTGACCTTTTTTCAGGCTAACTGTAACGCGCCAACTTATACTTACACTGTATTATTACACATTTCAACATCTATTACAGAGTTCTGAAGCTAATGCTTTTAAATGTAGCGTTTTATAAACCTGCAGGGGGTTCATTGAGTTACTATATAGTTTATCGACTACGAGAGGAGTGAATGAGTCGTGCGGAAGTAGCTAATGCTGGCTAGCGATAAGCTTCACAGTCTACTCTACACAGTAATTTTGTGCTGGTTTCAGTAACATACTGTATTTCGCATAAAACTGAACAGATACATTCAACGTAGAGTACACACTTACATGACTTTGGCGGCTGTGTGTGTGATAGTCGGCGTCTGCTCAGAGGTTTTCTGGTATGTTCTCCCGTGTTCTGTTCTGGCGGTGGTGGTGTCACGGGTGGGCGGGGCTTCAAACCACGCCCCTCACAATCGTTGGACTTTTCTAGAGCTTCCGTTTCAAGTTTCAAGCTCGAAGCAAATAATGCAAAATCGTCAATGACCAACATCATTACTTCAAGCTTGCTCAATAATTAAACTTTTTTTTTAAGTACTTGTCAATAATAAATTATATAGTAAAGCGCTTGATAAAATTGTCTAAATAATATTCTGGAAGCCCATTTTCGCCACATAACAAACAAAAAAAAAAAAAAACGTAATTGTTTAAATCTGAATTATGATATACTACTTAAAAAGAAAGAAAATGACATAAAAACTCAATAATTAAAAAATATAAATAAATAAAGATAAATAAAGATAATAATTGTGATACTTTTGACTATCTTTGTCATAATTATGACATAAAAAGTCGAAATTATAAGATAAAAAGTCATAATTATGACATACCAATAAAGTTTAAATCATAAGATAAAACGTCAAAATTATGACATACTAGAATTTATGAGATTAGAAAACAGAAATTGTGAGATTGTACGTCATAATTTCGAATAAAATAAAATAAAATAAAATAAAATAGAATAAAATTAATTTAAAGTAAATATTATTTTGTAATTAATAAAAAGTTAAGTCAAAGTTGTATTAAAAAGAATTAAGTGAAATAAAAAATGTCGTACTTTTATTTTGAAAGGACCCGTTAGCTCTAGCTGGCTCTAGCCTAGCGTCGGTTACTTCGCGTTGCTTGCAGGATGAATGACAGATGATTATAAACGCTGTTGTTATTTTCCATCTCCGCTTATAAAGAAGTCGTGCGGGGGGTTTTCTCGCTTTTATTCATCTGTTCTGTGTATGACTGGTCCGATTTAATCGCCCATTGGATTATAAGAGCGCTGTTATAGACTGTTGACATCGTTCTAAATCTTTCCTCCGGTTCATCCTGAAGAAATCCCTGCACAGATCCCTTATCCACACACACACACACACACACACACACGATGGACCTCTTTTATGAATGTATGGTCAATATCTGCATCTGAATCGCCATGTAGGCGTATAGTAGTGTGTAATAACGCTCGCCAGGTAACAAGCCAGGTAGAGTCAGTTGGCCGATCAGCTGAGAGGAGGACAGGTTAGATCAGGGCAATGCACGGGGGAAGAGCAGTGATTTAGGAGGAGATGCGTGAGTATGAGGACAGTTTGCACGGGCTCGAGGGGGAGTTGATGGATCATTTCCCCCCTCCACCACGGCGACACCCGCTCGCCCGGGAGCGCATGAACATCCAGAAGAGCAGCGTCTGCTCCAGGGCTTACTTTGTGGTGGTGATGGCCTTCTTCCACATCTACATCATTAATATCATAGCTCTGCTTCTTTATGTGCACTATAACACGGGGCCTGGGGAGCAGGATGTGCTCCTTGAGAAGAGTGCCAGTGTCCCAGGACCCATGCCTGAACACCAAACCCCTTCACCAAACCTGAGCCCTGAGCTCTCCTTCCAGCTGCCTCGCCTGGAGGGCATTCGGGTAAGCTAGGGCATTATTCACTGTGTTATATGACTTATGTTTTTATTCTGTTACGCATTTCCATCTCAAATGGGTATTTTTTTAAGATGTGAGAGATCAGGGAGTATTGTTATTTATTTCTCATGTTCTGTGATAGCATTCATAGTCTGATAAATTAATGTATTGTGAAATAAATTATACAACTTAAGTTAGCTGTGTAAAAAAAAAGTCAAGTACAATATACCCCATTGCCAGTGTATTGTTATACTAATAGAAAACATGATTATTATACATAAAATTAAATTTTGTGCATGTTTTAAAACAATTAATAATGCATCCCTCATCACTACCCCCCACCCTCATTTAAGTTTAGCCTATATGTAGATGTATGAATAACATTTTTATTTAAAACAATGAGACAGAAAATTAGAAAACACTTCTCCCTTAAATTTAATAATAATTAATAATTTAAAGGAATCGATAATGAGGGAAACCCAATCAGTGTTCAGATCGCCCCCTAAACCCTCATTCACTATTCCCTACATTACTCCACTAGTATAGTGCACTTGAAGGAGTGAAAGAAAACGAGTGAGTGAATTCGGACACTGAGTGAGCCGGAAGGGCTGCCGCTTTTGCAAAGTTTGTGCTTGCTGTTTAATAACTTAGCAAAACTTTAAAAACTCAGCAAACTGGCAGCTCCAGTAGTAATGAAAAGATTTATCTGGAACTCTGTTATGGAAACTAGCATGTATAAACCTTATTAAACAATTTAATAATCAAGTAAAAAGGAATTTATACCTGTATGATATTACGCTGTGGCCACATTGGACTAGCGGTTTGGGAAATGGATGGATGGATGATTCGCCATCTGGTCAGATGCGGTAATTCATTCAGCACGACTCTCACAGTGCATTGTGGGTATTCTCTAGCCGTTGAGTGTACAACAGTTGTACACTCGTTATTGCGGTGCATTGTGGGATTGAATGAGTGCACTCGTGCCACTATGGTTTCGGACACCACTACAAATGGCTGTCCCCTCAAATAGTGGCCTATTTAAAGGGATAGTTCACTTTGAAATAAAATTTTGGTATGTTTTAGCTTACCTCAAGGGCATCCAAGATGTAGGTGTCTTTTTTTCCGCAGTAGTTTCAATTTTGATATTTTTAGGTCAAACTGTTCTTGTCTGCCAGTCATTTAATGCAGGTCTGTGGTCACTGTCTCAAAGAGCATGCACAGAGAAGTCCAAATTAAAACAATTCCCCATCGTCCAAATTAAACAATTCCCCATCGTAAGTACACATTGATGGCCTAAGACACGAAACGAGCGGTTTGTGTGAGAAAACAAACAGTATTTATATCGTTTTTACCTCTTATACACAGCCACGTCCAAGTGATCTGAGGGCGCGGGCGCATCCTGGTGTGTGACGTGTGCGCTGACTGGTGCATAGATATATACACTAGATGTCGCCTTGTCTATGGCAGTTCATTGGAACGAATGTCTTTAAGGCGACATCTAGTGTATATATCTATGCACCAGTTTGCGTACACAACACACCAAGATGCGCCCGCACCCTCAGATCACTTGGACGTGGCTGTGTATAAGAGGTAAAAACGATATAAATACTGTTCGTTTTCTCACACAAACCGCTCGTTTCGTGTCTTAGGCCATCAATGTGTACTTACGATGGGGAATTGTTTAATTTGGACGATGGGGAATTGTTTTAATTTGGACTCTGTGCATGCTCTTTGAGACAGTGACACAGACCTGCATTAAATGACTGACAGACAAGAACGGTTTGACCTAAAAATATCAAAATTGAAACTACTGCGGAAAAAAAGACACCTACATCTTGGATGCCTTTGAGGTAAGCTAAAACATACCAAAATTTAATTTCAAAGTGAACTATCCCTTTAAGGGTATAGGGGGCGATTTCAGACACAGCCTATGACATCAAACGAGAAGCGGGAACAAGGCACAAGTCCAGAATCACAGGGAAGCAATGAAAAACAAACTACAATATAAACCAAGATTTTAAATTTAATATTTTACTTTATTTCAAATATTTCAAGGCAATGTATTGCTGTGCGGAATTTAAATAATCACAGGGTTATAAATTATCTTGATATGTTTAAAAATGCCTTTAATATCCAGCTGTGCCTGAGTGATGCTTCCCTATTTTGTGTGCGTAATCCAATGTTAGTGAGGCTTACATGCTATATCTTTTCTACTCAGGTTGGGCATGTGCAAAGAGTGTCTCTCGTTCCTGACCGGACCCATAACATGCGCACCCTCAGCTTGAAACCCCTGCTGTTTGGTGAGTTTCAGCTTTTCATGTATTAAATCTTGAAGTTTTGGGTTCAGCTCATTAATTATGGATGTAAAAGTAGCACTGCGATTTGTGACAGAAAATGGACACATGAACACATTTTAAATGGTTTAATATCTTTAAAAAATATATAGTTTAAGGATCTTCTATTATTTACAACATTATGAACACACTGAGATACCTTTTTAAACACCCTCTTTGTCCCGCCATCTGAGACTCTACCCTCTACACCGATGGCTTTTCCACTTGCGCGCCGCTTGGTTGAGGTGCCGCGGGCGTTTCCCCCAGCTGAAAGCTTTAGTGACTAGCAGTCTCTTGCCCGTCACAGTGCCCGTCAACAGGAAGGTTCCCCCGTCGGGATGGTTGCGGGTCAGGTTGCCCACACAGGTGGCGTCTCGCTCCAGCCACAGTGTCAGACGACTCCTCATTTCCCCCCCCAGCAGCGGCCCGTGCTTCAGGACCTCCAGCCGAGGGCCCAGCGAGAACATGGTCAGGACAGAACTACTGGAGTTCAGTTTGGATAGACGCACTTTAACCACTAGCAGAGAGAAGGAAATCAATGAGTAATGAGTTAGTTTCAGCATTAAAGAGGTCCTATAATGCCCTTTTCACAAGTCTCTGATGTCCCCAGAGTGTGTGTGTGAAGTTTAGCTCAAAAATACCCCACTGATATTTTTTATAGCATGTTAAAATTGTCACTTTATGAGGGTCAGTAAAAACGCGTCGTTTTAGTGTGTGTCCCTTTAAATGCAAATGAGCTGCTGCTCCCGGCACAGGGGGCGGAGCTTCAAGAGCTTGTGTCCTTTTACCTCACACACACATGCACTGAAAATTTCAAAAACTTTTAGCCTTTTATGTTCAAACCGGAGTCAGATAAAGATGGAGAGGCTCGAGAAGAAGTGACAACATGTAGAAGCAACAGGACGTTTCTGAATGGTTTGTTGATGAATTTATGTAGCTTATGTGGAGTTAACTATCTTCTAGTCATTGATTAGCATATTCTGTCTTGATAATCTATAAATGTGTTCCCGAGGGCAGGGTTTATGTCAGTTTTAGGGTTAGTGATGTCACAAACCCGTGAAGAAGCTCATTGTAGTTCCTACCAGCCGTTTGTTGTAGTCCTTAAAAAGCGATTTCTTTATAAGAAAATGTTGTTTATGCTCAAACAGCAACATTACACACTAACTAAAGTTAGAAAACTGAAATCATAATCAGCCACCCCTTTAATTTTGGTGAACGAGCAAACACTAGCGTTTCTTACCAAAGTCACTTTTACAGAAGAGGTCGAGCAGTTCTTTGGATGACGTGGCCTCCT